>NC_056744.1:601983515-602166015 GCF_019279795.1 Protopterus annectens
GCTTGGGCTGCTCCCATTGAAAGTTACAATGCAAACTTCCAGAGCTCCATTTGAGGAATGAGTTAAATGTATCACTCAGCAATGTCCCCTAACCCTTCACCCTTTACTCAAAACATATACTAGTTGTCACAACTCCTAAGTCACACATCTCAGGTGGTAATGCCTTATACTCCAGCTATGTCACGAAAATCTTGAAATCCATCCCTCACACACCCTGGAGGGTATTATTGTGCTTAGAGAATGGGATCTCTGCAAAATTGCTATGTTTTACTTACTTATTTATATTTCTTTTATTACTATATTATTTTTATATATTTTGAAAGTAAAATAGTTCCTCTGCCTAATGTTTCAAAGTTGCTGTAGTATGTGTAAATGGTGTTAGAAGCATTTTACATCCAAAGTGCAGGATTTAAAAAAAAATATCTAGATGTTTGCTTTATTTTTGTTCCCTTATTGCTAAAATGGTTTCTTGCCAGTCATTTGGGAATTGAAGTTACTAAATAATGATATACATTTGACTTTCAGACTTTATTTCCTTCAGAAAATTCATGTCAACACAAATGTTGTTTAACTTACTTTTTAATTCTTTATTTAAAATCTGTTCCTATTTTGGAGCATTTGTTCCCCTTTATTTCAGGATTTATCCCCATTTCTTGAGCTAAAAGTTCAAGGCTCAAGAGGTACATAAACCTCTTACCTGCTGCTGCTAGTGTGCCATCTATCTCACTGTCTCTCCTTCTGTAACACAGACCCCCCCCCACAGACACGCCTGTACTTCAGAAAATGCATGCTAGAACAAATCCTATTACTGCATGCAATTTGTGTGTGTGTGTGTGTGTGTGTGTGTGTGTGTTTTTTTAAACAGGAATATGGCCCTGTTTTGAGCCTTTCCTCTTCTTTATTCTACGTTTAGTTCCTCTAACTAAATAAGAGAAGAGAGGTATGTAAACTTCTTGACTGCTGCCGCCAGTGTTGGATCGATTTCACTGTTCACACTCTTATTCATACACACACACACACACACACACACACACACACACACACACACACACACACACACACACTTTTTTCTTTTATATTTAGATTTTACACTCACTAAGCAGCAAAAGCGCTGCTTAACGAGTGTAAAATAATGGCTTGATCGTTGTTGCACTCACACACATGCAAGCATGCACACACACAGGCATAAACACACACAAACCGTTTTTTTTTTTTTCCTTTTTCTTTTTGATATATTTTACACTCACTAAAAAGCAGAAGCGCTGCTTAGTGAGCATAAAATAATGCCGTCCATTCTGTTTTCTTAGTCAGGGCTCCAAGATGGCTTGATATGCTGCCGTGAAGCGGTGGACTCGTTTTTCACTGGGCATTACTTGTATATTAATAGCCTGCTGGAGAACGCTTGTTCTCCATTCAGGGTACTGATGTACAGTAAGCCCGTTCTCTGATGAGAATTAATAGTAATCTTCACACATTCAGTGCTGGGCTAGAACTATTCATGACAGAGTCATTAATCTTTTTCTGCTCGTTTTATGTTTAACCTATTGTACACCTCATCCACTTATTATATTGCTTTATCTCCACAGTGACTCAGTCCCTACTTAAACACATCAAGTCCATTATTAATCATAACTCATGTACATAATATATACAGGGTATATAGTGTGCACAGTGTATATAGTGTGTATAGTGTATATAGTGTGTGTATAGTGTATATAGTATGTGGAGTGTGTATATTGTATATAGTGTATATAGTGTGTACAGCGTATATAGTGTGTATAGTATATATCGTATGTACAGTGTACATAGTGTGTACAGTGTATATAGTGTGTATAGTGTATATATCTATTTTTCACATTTTATGTCTCCAAACTCTTATTTTACTACTGAACATCTTTACTACTAACAATCATATATTTAAACATCCAGGTATCCTGTATCAAATCTTCTTCAGCTAATTTGTTTCACAGTTAAACTATTTCTCAGCTATAAGTGGCTATTGTTGTTCTTCATGAGTATCTTCCTTTCAGATGGTCCATATATGATTATCTACTGCTACTGCACTGTCTTAACTCTATTTAATTTCATTTAATATTTCCATTTTTTTTTCATATTATCATGCTGTTTTCATGCATACTATAATCTGGTTATTGTGATAATGTATCATCCCATTATTTTTCTGCCATAATCAAACTGTAATACAGTACATTGTATAAATGATTAATTTATTTTATTTTAGTTTTTTGCCTTTTGTCTGATTATACTGTTTGTTTGCTTATATAGATTATATAGTACTAGTGGAGTTTTACTCCTCTGAAGTCTATATGAAATAACAATTCTAATGTCCATACTGACTTTTTCAGTAAATAACTAACTAAAATAAATAAATAGTATGCATGTTTATTTGGCTCCATTTAGTAATGTGCTATACTTAATTAATAAGAACGCATGTTGTTGTATGTTTTGGATTTTCCCGGTTAGAGGTCGCCACAACGGAATTCCGGTCAGCTAATGATTGGCAGTAGATTTTTACGTGCTGAGTTGCCAGCTCTGACGCACAGCCTTCAACGAAGGTACGCCCATTCACGCATGTTTCCACACAGTAGACTCTTTAGCTGAGAATCGAACAGGACAACGTCTTACTGTGAGGCGACAACGCTACTGCAGCACCACCACCGCAGCTAGAATGCATGCATTTCTTATTTAAAGAGATAAAGACAATATATTGTAAAAGCATGTTTTTATAAGTTGTGCTTTCCAATTGGTGAAAAAGGTGAAGTACCATGAGAAAAAAACACCTCATACTAGGAGAAAGTATGTCTGTTAGACAATAAGGCCAGATGGAGATTGATGCCTGCTAGTATGAACTGACATGTCTTGCTAATATACAAGCCTCACCTTCAGAGATCTGCTATGATGGACACATCTCACAACTGAAATCTGCAGTATGGAATGCTCATATATTTCTCTGATATCATTACCAAGGGAAAAAACCCAGCAGTTCTTCACTAGTCTGTTTATGTGTAAAACTGTGGGTGTGGATTGCTCATACTTTAGCTTATTAAGGATACAATGTTAGGTATAACATAAGGGCAGACACATGCATGGTTCCTCCATTAAGTACATGTGATGATTTACTCCTGAATGACTGACTCACCCAGGCACATGAGGATGGAGACTTGATATGACATCTTATTTAAACAGCCGGGATAAATACAATATGTACATGCAAGTCTACTGGTGGTCATTTTGAGGCTAGTATATGTGGAGAGGCATATCTTTATTTATTTATTATTCTGTTGAAAAGGTGTATGTGTTTCCTAAAATATGTCTGGCCAGGGAGAACCACAGGTATATGCTGGGTGATGGTGCATGGTGGGAGATGCATGTAATGGAAGTTGGCACTTTAAATGGTCATTTCATTTTTTGTTAATTAGGCAATATAATATAGAAAGTACAAAAACACAGCGTATAGGGCAAATATGGTACTGTTCAAGCAACAAAAATAAGCAATAAATAGACTCAACAACAGGGCAGTCCACGAACCATGTAGTCCATAAAATAAATCCACCATAAATAAAAAAACTCTATTTTTTATATATTTTTTATTTATGGTGGATTTATTTATTTATTTATTTTTTATTTATGGTGGATTTATTTTATGGACTGCATGGTTCGTGGACTGCCCTGTTGTTGATTCTATTTTTTGTTCATTTCTTTTTAACATTCTGCAATAAGGGAGCCAGAAATAATGCAAAATAAAATACAATAAAATGTATAGTCATTATATACATACCATCATTTGTCAAGTCACATACACTTGACTCACCACACTTTGAATCAAGTTTAGTGGATCACAATCTATCAAATTACTGGAAAGGGCTTTAACATGGGCCCTGAATGGGGGAAAGTCCTGTTTCTCCATGTTCTTATAGTCAAAGAATTGGGAATCAGTAAATTGTGATTGTCAGGTCCCATGCTGATAAGAAATCATTCAGTCATCCACATTATAACTATACACACATACACACACACACATATATATATATATATATATCTATATATATATATATATATATATATATATATATATATATATATATATAATTTCACTTTATAATCTCAAAATACTAAAATAGTTAATGTTAGTATCTCGAGACTATAAAGCCGAAAGCCCAAAAAAACGACACCCACAACTGCGAAATTCAAAATCGTGATCATTCACATACACACACCACCACACAAACAAGAACACATGCACCTACCTAATGACACTACAACAAACAAAATGACACACACAAACACAACATAACAAACAAACACACCTATTCTACCTATAAGCAAGGGGGCAAGCCCTCCTGCATTCCCCATGTAACACCCCCGCTACATATATATATATATATATATATATATATATATATATATATATATATATATACTGACCCGACACTTGCAGCAGCTGGAGAGGCCACAAAAGTTCCTCACCAAAAGGATAAAGGGTCTCAAACATCTGTCCTATGCTGCCCGACTGAAAGAACTCAAGCTCTATTCAGTCGCTTACCGCTTGCTCAGAGGTGACCTTTGCCTAACATACAAGGCCATGTCAAACCCAGATTTGATGAATATGCTTCACCTCAAAAAATCTAGATCCATCAGAGCCACAAGGGCGGGAGACTTAAACCTCGACACGGCTATTAATAGGACGTGCTGGAGGGATAGATTCATCACCCAAAGACTCCCTATGCTGTGGAATAAAATCCCGGTATATGTGAGGCAGAGCACCTCGCTGGCCTTGTTCAAGAGAAATCTTGACCAATGGATGGGAGATCGCAGATATACCCCAGGGATTACCTCAGTGTCACTGCTCAACAGAGGCACAGCAAAATAATGGGTATAGTTCCCCATACTAAAGGGGTGGCGTAAGCCACAAAACTATGGGCTAGGCTTGTAAATGCCCTTGGGCAGATAGCCTAGTATGAACCTATGAACCTATACATATTAACTCCAAGGTCGCACTAAACACACAAACACATAAAACCCACCACTGCACACACTAAACTCCCTACCCAATACACTTACAAGAACACCACTTACCTGAATCCTCAGCTAAATCCACAAACTGCACCGCACATCATGAATATGACAACACAATGGCAGATTCAACATTTCCGCATTCGATGTTATGCAGTTTTGCATAACTGCACTTTTGACTTTATAGTCTCGAAATACTAAAATTCGATATTTTAGTATTTCGAGATTATAAAGTGAAACCATATATATATATATATATATATATACACACACACACACACACACACACACACACATATATATATATATATATATATATATATATATATATATATATATATATATAAATGGGATTGTGTCAGATGATCGAGTTTTCCAAATCCTGAACTTCATATGGTCAAGACCATATGTTTCACATTCCGAAAACTCGAAGTATTTGTTTAAAGGTTGTGGTACAGTGGGGATTGGGAACTTTACCCTTTCCCCCTCTGTAATGCAATCTTGGAGCTGGTTTATATAATGCAAAAATGTAGATTTTTGATTTTTGTTACATTCTAGTTTTTGGAAACTTGATCATATGGTCTCGATCATATATAAAGTTCAAGTTTCTGAAAACTCAATCTTCTGACATAGCCCATCTATCTATCTATCTATCTATCTATCTATCTATCTATCTATCTATCTATCTATCTATATTTTTTCCTGTAGCCATCTTATCTTATATTTTATGCATTAGTCAATTAGCAACTAATATAAATATCCACTGAAACAATCTCTTTCTCTCTCTTACACACACACACACACTCACACATGCACACACACAAACACATACACACACACACTCACACGCATATTTTTTTATCTTTCCATGTTTTAGTTGAAATTCCAGACATTAATGAATAAGCAACTAATATAAACATCCACTGAGATAATTGTACATATTAAAAATGCATGTTTTAAGCAAAAGATAGTTCAAACACATTTTAAAATCTGTTCCAAAATAAAATTCCTACAATGACAAATAAGTATTTCTAATAGAGTGTGATGGCCAAGGTGTTAAATTTAGGTAGCACCTTTGTAAGTAAACTGGAAATATTTTTAGGATTTTTAAATGTGCTGAACACTCATTAAATGAGTTTACAGTTCTCAGTACTGAATTCCTAGAGTCATTATAATCCTACAGACTTATTCATGCAATTAATCAGGCTTTTAAATAAGAGACTGTTAAATATTTAGCACCTCTTAATGCATTACTCACCTTTCTATTACAATAAAACTCAAAAGTTCTCATAGTACTGCACTTAGCATTTATCATCCAAGCTGGCCAGCAGGGTAATGCAAAATGCTTAGACAAGCTTCACTTCAAGCAATGTTATCACATTCCAAACACTCGTAAAGTAGCAGCAGGCCAACTGTTGTATATAATCCACTGTATATTGCACTTACTGCTTAAGCAGGTTTTTTACAGTATATAAATATGTATAAATTTAGTAGGTTCTTGCATGAAGTGGAATTATTAGCAACAGTCCATCATATGATTTTTTTTGTTCCGATTATATACTTTATATTGTCTGATACTATAGAAAAGCAGATGCCACAGTTCTTTAATCACTAATTGCTTGCAGTCAATAATTTATGTTACAACCAAAATCATATATTTTGCTTGAAGTATGTAGTTGCAACATCATTTCAAAATGTGTACCTGTATTTAGACAGTATAGTCATGTTTTTGTTAGTAAAGTAAAACATACTTACTCAAGGTAGCATTTAATACTTATCAAGGGCATTTCAAAACATATAAACTATATATTTCAGTTTGTCCAATTATACCTTTAAGCACTAACCAAAAACCTTAGTATAGCATTCTGACTCATAGCTGAACTGGAGCATGGATTATTGTACAAACTGAAAAAATATGTTATAGCCAGTAAGACAGGATCTTAGATTATTATGCAAAATGAAAAAAAAAAAAAAACATGCGTTATAACCAGCAAAACCAGATCACATATTAATATACAGCTAGGCAAAGCATGTTATAGTAGGATGCCTGATATCATGTCCCAGTTTTAGACCCTGAAGTAAAATTCATATTATAGTTATACATTATTGAGGCCATCATTAATTTATAAAAGTGCAACAATGAACAAGTTGAAACACATTCATATGCCACTGACTACTAGCAGACGTGAGTAAAATGTGACATTAAGTATTGTTATTGCTCATTAAACATATCTCCCTCCCTCTCTCTACATATATATATATATATATATATATATATATATATATATATATATATATATATATATATATATATATATATAGTGTTGTATGCATATTGTTAGTGGCATTTTTGTCCTCTTTTCTAGTTCCTTCCTACCAAGACATTGATAGAATGCTGTCTTATTGAAAAGTGTTGCTTTGCAATATATGAATATTTCACACTTAGAAAATGGAATGTGTCTCAAATTTTGACTTATTAAAATGTATTGTGTTATTGTGCTGAATGAGACTTGGTTAACTTGCTTGATTTATTGAATAACTTCTAACGTTCCTGACAGTGTGTTGGCTATTACAATGTAAAACTGCAGTGGTGCTACACAATGAATAAACTCTTGGATGTGTATATTATTGCATGCAAAGGAAATTCTGTCAGCTGGGCCAAACTTATAGAAAAGCAGAGAAAATGCTGAATGTTTGACCTTGAGGTTGATAACTTCGAGCTATAGTAATTTAATTACTGGTTTGCATATATTCCCTGGCAGGATCTAAAATTAAAAATCATAAAGCCACCAGGAAAGTGTTACAGAACAAATGCAAACTTAATATTCCCATCAGACTTCAACTACACTTGGTACGCTACTCCTGTAGGAGTTCTGCAGTTCATATTGCAGTCTTTTATTTCCCAGGTGATTAGTAGGTCCTCCTGTATTGAACTATAAAGTACAAAACAGTCTTATTAAAATGTTTAGATCGCAGTATAGATAAGCATAGCCATTTATTTTTAACTGTATAGTGGATTTATAACTAAAAAAGATATATGTAGAAGATATTTGTGTGTGTGTGTGTGTGCGTGTGTGTGTGTGTGTGTGTGTGTGTGTGTGTGTGTGTGTGTGTGTGTTTCTGTGTGCATGTGCTTGAATGTGCTCACGTGTCTTTACTGAAAAATAAAAATAAAACATGGCACAACAAAATCTGCTTTGGTTATAGTTAGACAACATATTTTATATCTGTGGAGATGGTTAACATATTAGTAATCTCTTTTTTGTCACTGCTTATATGTTTTCTTAATAAGGGAGAAAGGATAAACAAATATCTCTAATGCTCTACAACAGGAATAATTTTATATCAAAACCATCTAATCATACATTTTCTTATTAGTAAAGCATTACAAATCAGCTTACACATTTGAGAAAAATTACAAGGCAATATTATGGAAAATATTTTTATCCATAAAAGTTTCATTTCCTTTTCTTACAAAAAGAAATGACATTTCAGTGAAGTGGAAAACACATATTTTATGTTGGGATATATCCCTGAAACTCCGCATCTGATAGCCAACAATATGCCCTGCAAACCTCCCACTGATTACAAATGGTTCTGAAATTTCTGCACTTAGAGGGAAAGGATATTTTCCTCATTATAGCAAGTACCTTTGAACAGATGAAAGGATCTAGGATTTAGGTGAAATGAAGCTCTAACAAAGGACTCCATAACATCTCCCAACTGTCAACCAGTTCCCCCTTTGTACCACCTCCAGTAAACCCTCCCCTTTTCCTCATACTGACCTCCTCACACCAGCAAGATTACTATTTTCTATTTTTTGCACTTCTAAATCTTCAACTTTGTCCTCCATCCTCTCAATAAGGACTAACTGGGTAAGATTGCACTGTAACATATAGGGAGCAAATTATTGAATTGTTTGGCAGGGATCTGGGAGCTGATGTGTCCCCAGAAGTCATGGGATTCTAGATTGTATGAAACCATGCGATTTTAGATGCTCATATTAAAGCTTTTCTCCAACTTTTTAATCTGGTCTGAAAAAAATCATAACTAAGGAAAGAAATATAATCAAGGAAGAAATAAGCTGAGTCCAAGATATAATGTTCAAAACTTTCATAATAGTAGTTCTCAATAAACTCAGAAGACAAATGGTTCTGAGGATTGATACATCATATTTGGGAACAGTGTCTGCCTCCCCAAATCCAACAAAAAATAGTCACCTTCTATGTCCGTGATGTTATATTAGGATGAACATGAACAAATGGATGGCCAAAGTAATTGATTTCAAGCTGCTGCTGTCATACATATAAGCAGTATGCTTCTCATCCCCAATCCCATGCGTATGCATATGTGTGTGTGTTTGCATACCTGACTGATGATCAGCATCCATGTTGAAGTTTCGGGAGTTTGAAGTTGAATACATTAATCCATGTAGACCCTCTGCAGTCTGTGCAGTCATGCAGGTAAACTACAACTTTGGTGGTCAGTTATACTGTGAACTCTGGCTTAAGCTGCTGTTTCAGAATTTTGTTATAAAAATGAGTTAACAATTGGGCTTGGCTTACTTGGATAAAGCCAGTCAATGGTTTTCTTTCATGGCTAAGACAAATAATTGCTTAGTTTGCATTTTTAGTTTGCTGTATTCTCTTTATTTCATATGGTCATCTTCTCCAGTTTCTGCCGATGCTATCTTCTGTTTTCTCCCAGAAGGTTTCCCTGCCTATGTATGTTTCTTATAGTGCCTGCTTTAAAAAATATATAAAAAGAAATGACCTCATTTGATCAGTTAGGTCTGACGAAGCAAATTTATTTGTGAAAGCGCTTACCATTTGTACAATAAACTCGGTGGATTTTTACACAAATTGTGACACCTGCTCTTCAGCTTGCTTGTTTGTTCGCATATATATATATATATATATATATATATATATATATATATATATATATATATATCGCACTTCCGTATTATCACAACAAGATTTCCGCGGTTGCGGTAATACGTATGATGGCCTGAAAACGAGTGTGGTAAATAATGTCAGCTGATATTTAACATCTTTACTGCTGAAAAAATTATTTGGCTTACATTCAGGAAGAGAAACAATTGTTTTCCTCTTTTTCCTCTTTTGCGTGCATTACACAGGCATGCTTCAATTGGCAGGGCTACCGTGTTACTGAAGAAATGATTACTGTAACTGTGCGGAAGCAATGCTGACAATAAAAAGAGACACCCATGGAAATGTTTTCGGTGAACTGTTTGTCAACGTTTTTAAACACACCTGAAAAGACACCTTTGTGACAGAAACTTGCAAGACTGATGGGGAAAGATGTTGACAGGTGATTATGGGGTTGTTTTTTCACATCAGAAGTTGCCATCTGTGGTTTGGGTTGGTGTTGTAATTGTAACATATTCGGACAAAGTCAGGATATGCTTCAGTGATTTCAGCATGTTTTATGGCTGAAAAGTTGTGCATGGCTTATTCGCTGGTTTTCTAATTGTATGTGGGGGTGGAAGTTGCCAGCGATTACAGTCAGGAGGGCTTCAAAGCAATGTTTTTGCTGGGCAGCATGCTTCATACAGAAGAGCAGTTGCAAAAAACAGCATGACGTGCTGCCGGTAAAGGGCATACATAAGCAGCTACATTACTTTTTTAAGCTTATACTGATAACCCTGCATAAAACAACCTTCACTGTGAAACAAAACAGTTTGTATGCCATTTTCACTACATCGAGTCACTTTTAAACATCTGGAAGTAACCTGTATTATCGCAAAAATCTGGTTGCGATAACATGTAAGTACCAGTGATATAATATATATATATTTTTTTTTCTTTTTTTTTTTTTTCTTGTGAAGTTCATGCTGAGCAAATTAGTTTAATTTTGCTGTGCTATCTCATACCTATTTTGCAGTGGTATCCATATAATAAACTGCTTTCTTTTTATTATTTTAGCTTATCCTTTTTTTTTGCTTATGTTTCTTAACTTTCCATTTTCCTTATTAATATTTCTGTTTCTGTCTTCATATGCATATACCACCCTATCAGTTTTCATTATGAGTTGACTCTATGGCAAAATTTATGCTTCACATTTAAGTATATACGGCATTTGTTGATTTTTTTTAGTTTCAGGTGTTTTCTTTGCAGATTGACTTCATATACTATACTAACTGTCTGTTGTATTTCAAAGATTTACTGTATTGTACTGTATATTAATCTTTTCTGCCTACGGTCCCAATATATATATGTTTGGGGAAGATGGATTTTCCATCCCAAGAGAATAACAAAAGTATGTATATAAATTAAAACAATTTATTTATTATTTATTGATTGACATTTGTTAACTGGGTTAGTCCAACTGGGATTTTGTCCCATTTTCAGTGGAGACCCGAGGAGAAAAGCTCCAGATAGTACAATAAATCATTACAGTAGTAAACAAGCACAGCAAACAATAGAAACACACACTAGCAACAGTTAAATGACAGCAAGTGGTATTTTTTTATTTTTTTATTTTTCAGGAAAATACTATGTAACTGACCTAGTGAAGGAGAGTGCAGAGTGTGAGTAGGATCAACTGAGAGTGATTCCAATGTGGGGGGAGGAGAGAACTATGTAGGGTCATAGCAGGGGCAGATTCTGGAATTGAGTAAATGTGTCTTAAGTTTCTTTTTAAATAGTGGGGAGTGAGAGATTGAGTGTAAGTCCAGGGGAAGTTTGTTCCAGGCTTGGGTCACAGACTGTTTGTAGAGTAGCTTACCTACTGACTTATATGGGTGGTAAATATCAATCAATTGTTGATTAGAGGTGCGGAGGGATCGAGATGGGGTGTAGACAGAGACAAGGAGAGATATAGATGGACAGTAGGAGGGTTTAAAGAGCATAGAGTGCAGCATGTGAAATTGGTAGAGATGTAGTAGTTGTGGGAGTTCTAGCCATTGTAGAGACTTTAAAGCAATACAGTGGTGTGTGTTGTTTGAGGAGTTAGTGATGAATCTGGCTATTTTGTGGTAGGATTGTTGGAGTTTGTTCAGGGTGGTTTTTTGGATATTTGTGAGAACTGGAGCAGCATAGAGGAGAGAGGGGAGGAGAAGTGCTTGTCCTAGGGTGAGTCTAGCCTCGGGACTGAGATAAATTTTGTTCCGGTATAAGAGACCTAGTTTCTGATGCATTTTCTTTATGCATTGCTGTATGTGTTGATTGAATTTTAGTTCATTGTCAATGATGACCCCTAGGAGTTTGGTGTAAGTGTTAAGTTGGATAGCTGTGTTATTTCAAGACTTAATGACAAAGGAGGATTTATGATGAGTAAGAGAATGGGGCAGAAAGAGTAAGAGTTTGTTTTTTGTGGGCTTGAGGATCAGTAAGTTTTTTGAAAGCCATTGTTCAGTGGAAAGTAGAGCCTTTTGGGTTAGGGAGTGTAGGTCAGAGATGTTGTTGGCTGTAGAAATAATTGTGGTGTTGTCTGCATATTGTATGAGAGAAGACTGACAGCATGAGGTGAAAAGATCATTGCTGAAGATGTTGAATAAGAGGGTACCTAAGATGGAACCTTGTGGAACACCAGTAGAGATAGGCAAGAAAGGAGAAGAGGAAAAGAGCCATTTGACTGATTGTTCGCGTCCAGACAGATAGCTAGCGAACCAGCTGAGGGTGGTTATCACAATCTGGTTGCGATAATACGTAAGTAAGAGAATGGGGCAGAAAGAGTAATAGTTTATGCGTATGTCCAGGGTGACCAGGCTGACCACTTTGGAATCTTTTAAATCTATCTGAGAGTGGGATATTTCTATCAGGAGTACCACTGTTTCTTTTCTGTGTTTGAACTGCATGCATACAAGCTGGAAAATCATCTCAGCATACCTCATATCCCTCTACCACAGCTTTCTTGGTCCCTAATAACTAAAAACAAATCATCTGCATGCTTCACCAATTTAAAAATCTTCCCTCCTGATTTCTTACACCAGGGGCTCTATACAGAGGGCAAGCATTGAAGGGCAGAGTGGAGAGCAGACAGCTGTGTTTGTTCACTTAGCCTTAACCTGAGTATATCTGAATTACTTTTCTTCCAGTTAATTTCTCCATGTCTTTTGAGATTCTACTACCATGATGTTAATGGACCACATTCCTATGTTAGAAGCGGAGTACAAAGGACTATTCCAGATAAAACCACTTTAGCTAGCAGATCTCTGATACCTACCCTGTGGGAGAAATAAAGACACATTGTTGAAGTTTAAAGTAGTTTATTCCGTTAAGCAGGTCGATATACAAGTGTTCTTGTTCTAATGCACTAAACTACACATTTATCAAGGCCAAATGACATTCTTATTTTATCTGTGAATGTTTTAACCATTTGCAGCTGTGCTTACAAATCCTTATCTGATGAACTATATAATTTTAAGTCATTCACAAAAAGTAGCTGAAATGTCTTTAAACAAGGTCAGCTTCTTGGAGCCAAATTGTAACAATTCATAGCCTGATCTTAGAATATCCCATTTGAATGTTCCCCCTATAGTATCACCCAAATGTAACGTAGTTCTCAGAAAGCCATCAACACCACTCAGTATTTTCATTTTCACCCATTTTCCTGCTACATATTGCAAAGGTCTTGGCATTTTCCTGTATTTACGTATTGCATTGTTTCAGAAAGGAATTTGGCTCTTCCTGCATGATCTAGGCTAGACAATAGAAATTCTGATGTTTTTAAAGTTGTTCACCACCCATAAGCCTATTTCATGAGACTGCCTTCTTAAAGTCAGTAAAGTGTTATGAACAGCTAAAGTGAAACTCTTTTTCCAAAGTCTTAGTTGTTGTCAAAATCTTTATATAAAGTGAACAGATAAAAGCACCAGAACCGACACAGCTGCAGGTAAAATTAGAGTAAAAAACTTTAATACATAAAAAAATAATAAAACAGAGTAAGCGCTTTCATGTTATGTTACCACCGCTTCATCAGACTGATTATAGAAAGCATCCAAGTCACTTAAATAGCAAATAAAATAAACCAATTAAAACATCAATTAGACTATCGATTTCTTAAAGGAACCAAGACAGAAAATACAAAAGCATGACATATAGTGTAGATACATATAATGCAAACATTCCTAAAATCAATGCTTTAAAGGTCTAGCCTTCAAAAATTGTTTAAGAGAGACGACTTCATTAAGACCTGGTGCTTTGTCAGCATTTAAAGACAGGATCCACTTTTGTTCAGTGGATTCAGTCCAGTTCCTGATGTCCCCCCTCTTAAATTCTCAGAAATACTCTCAAGTACTAAAAACCTAAAATACACGTTTGTAGGACATCCAAATACTGAAACCACAAAACAGTTCAATGCCCAAATGAGTAGATAACACACCATAAGCTCAAAAGTATGAAACAAAAAACTAATGTACTTCCAGCAATTTATTAGTTAAATGCCTTCTTCCCCATCAAACGGGAACTTCATCAGAACAAATTTCCCCTCCAAGTCAACCCTTTATATACTAAACATTTAATTGAATGTTATTAGCAAAACAATTAAAAAGTTAATTAATTAAATGAACAAACATTATATGTAAATAGATGTTGATGCATTAAAACGTTATTTAAAAACCATGTATGTAAACCATTCCATTCCTGACTATAAAAAACATGTAAGAACTTTAAAATATCAGCGCTTTTTTCTTTAGTACAGGCAATAAAGATAAACAATCATTTAGTCCTGGTTCTGTTAATGCATTTAACTTAACAATCCAATAAAATTCCCTCAAGTCCACATTTAATTCCCACCAACCACCTCTGACATCAGTTAGGAACGGTACTTTTAAATGTAGAAATTGTGTAGCATGCAAATATATTCATACAGGTTTTAACTACATACATCCTAGTATGCATTTTAAATTAGAAACAGACTTTTATGCTGATTGTAGGACCCAAAATATTGTTTACTTTAGTTATTATTAGTTATTAGTCATGGAGCAGACCATAATTTTAGGTTTTTAGTACTTGAGATTATTTCTGAGAATTTAAGAGGGGGAGACATTAGGAACCGGACTAAATCTGCTGAGCAAAAGTGGATCCTATCTTTAAACGCTGACAAAGCACTAGGTCTTAATGAAGTTGTCTCTCTTAAATCATTTTTGAAGGCTAGACCTTTGAAGCATTGATTTTAGGAATGTTTGTATTATATGTATCTACACTATATCCCCCGGATTTACTAAACGTTCATGCAGGACTAGCTTAGTCCTGCACGGAAGTGCCCGTTTAGAAGCAGGATGGCAGCGTGCCATGTATATTAACAAGGTGTGCTGCCCGAGCTCCTAGGCTTACACAGAGTGTGTAAGAGTGCAGGAGGCATGTCTGAGAGCAGAGCTCTCAGAATAAACATGCCCCTGCAATGTAGAACAGCAGAAAGGGGTAAGGAATGTGCGAGACCGCTCATAGGTGTCCGCATATCCCCACCAACAGTCCTCCATGTGTACAACAGCAACAGTACATATAAATAAAATGAAGAAATACTTTTATTTATTTTTTTTTAAATCCAATTAAAGCTAACCTTCGCTGCACGGGTATGTCCATCGCTTAGCTATGGTTAAAGCAGCTTAAAAGGTTGAAGAGGATAACAAGGAAGATATATGCAAATGAAGCAGCATAGCAATAGTGTAGTGGGCAGAGCATTCGCCTTACCAGCAGGCATTCCCACTGCAACACATTCCATTTTCCATGGCAAAGCACATTATGACCAATATTTTTGTTGCAAAACCCACTAAATAACATATATTTATGAACTGAAATACTGCAGGAAATGCACAAGTGAAGTGTCAGTGTCATAATGAATAAGGCACTAGTAAGCAGGTTTAAGCACAAATAAGCAGTAGTAAGCAAATTTAAGCACTGGTAAGTGGGTGTAAGTGTGTTTGTGCAGGGATAAGCAATGCCTATGCTGACTAAGCAATTCTAAAGCTAACTCTCTGTAAGCAGATGTAACTGCAGGTTAGCAGTGCTTACTGTCATGCAAACCCACTTACAACTGCTCAAAAGTGCCTTAATCACTCTGTATCCAACAGCCCTTGGTCTACCCATCAAAAAAAAATAAACAGCCATGCAGGTCTCAAACCCAGGATCCTATACACCATAGTTCCAGTAGTTATCCACCAAGCCATCACAGAAGCACAGAAGAATGAGGTAGTAGTAAACATGTCTTCACCATAGTATAACCAAACTGAACCTGTGAAAGGCATCAGTATACAGTCATATGTGCCATAACCCACTACATAACATAAATATGTGAACTGGAGTACAGCAGTAAGCCCAGAAGTGAGGTGTAATAGTAATAGAATGTCTAAGCCCCCAGTAAAACACAAGGATTCCAGAGTGTACGTACACATTAGTCAGGGATGCTAGGCATACATATAAGGTGTAATGAATAATAACACAATGCCAAAAAGGCATTATAATGAATGTCTAATGTAGGCAATGTTAAGCATTGCACAGGCCAGCCTAGGAGGTGTGAGCAATGTGTAGACCAGCTAACTCTTTGTGGCCAGTGGTATACCCCTTTAAACAATGGCAACCTTAGGTAAGCAGGTTTGCCTATAGCTTAGCCTTTTCAAAACTGGCCAGTCACAGAAAACTGAGGGAAATCAGCCCTACTTAAACCCAAGAGGCGGGAATACAGCTCATAACTGGTTGTATCTTCCCCTTGCAGGCACTATAGCAGTAAGGGGAGAAGGAGTGCGCTTCTGGGCACAGCACTGGTGCCTCCAGGAGTCCAAGGTTATGGCAGGACTCCTAGTTAAAGACCATGCACAGAGACTGCTGCAGGGCCAGTACAAGGGGTCCCAATATAAGGTGGAGGCCTGGGACCATCTCGCCCGTGACCTCACCAGTGCCACTGGCATACCCTGAACTGGTAAGCAGGTCAGGCATCACTATGCCGACCTGAATCTGTGGAAGGGGGACCTCTTGGAGGAGTGGCTCCAAGAGGCTAGAGATTCAGGAGATGCCCCAGCCGTGTGTAAGTATCAGTCCACTACCTGTTTAATAATTGTCAGCTCAGGTATATCATGAATAGGTGTGGCTAAATATTCCTCTTATGTCCCCCACAGCTGCAATAGAGTGGGCCGCAAACCAGGAGGCCCACATCAGCCGCCTGGAATGGTTGCAATGTAAGGCAGGTCAATAATACTCATGCTTTTACTGTCATAGGAAATAAAAAAAAAGTAGCAAATTAATTGCTAGTATAAAACCTGTATTGCTCAAGGCAAGTACTGCATACGCTAGATAATATGGCAGGATGAGTCTCATATTGTTTGTTTGTCAATAAAAGTGTAATATCCTGATAAAACAGGTCAAACTGCATGTGTATATTCTGGTATCATATGGTAATGTAGATTTTCAGTCATGTAATAGTATTGTAGTATTAAGCACTGTTACCCACACCATGCACCATAAAATGAATGTGTAGGAATGCCAGTATATGACAGGTGTAAACCCCAGAGGCCATTTAGTACAACTGAGAGACACATAGACAGTAAACAGGGAAAATGCAGACAACAAAAACTGAATAGCACATGCAACTGAGATGTGAACTGCTTTTTTTTAGCACACACAGCCATGGTTTGAATCCTGCTAGTGGTAATAGTCTGCATACAGAATCATACCCCACAACTGTACAGATATGTCCAAGTTTATTCAAGTGACCCATATCTAATGTGTAACAACCTGTCCCCCTGGGAAATCAGTGGGATGATCCCAGACATATAGGCAACAAACAGGACATACAACTGATTGACACACATCTATGACAACAAACCTGGCACACTAGCAATACCCCAATACCTTATGTGACTAAGAAGCCATGTATGTCCCATTTACACCCCAGCTTGTTAAGCTGTGGTCAGAGTGTGTACAATAACAGAGTGAGATGTATGTGCATAATAGTAATGTGGAACCTGGTACTGTGTGTGGGAACATTCAGGTAGTGCTAATAAACATTCCTCCCACAGGTCTGTCAGATACCAACACTGTGCCCAGAAATACAAGAATGATTATGCAGTTGCTCTGAATAATGAGGTATTACACATCACTTTCACCCACACTGTCCTACAACATATAACTGTCTAGAAATTCTGTATAAGGGTGTTGTTATACAAGGTCAAAATGCATAGGCACAGGGGATTAATAAAACAGGAAGCAGATTGGAGATATACAACAATATCAATATAGCAGACAATACTGTGATGGGCAGTGTTTAAGTTGTAGCAGTCACAGCCATGATCTGAATCCTGGGAGTGGAATTAGACTGCATACAGATTCATACCCCACAACTGTACACATGAGGCCAGAATGTCCAGTATATGTGCTCATATCTGCTGTCTGTCCCACTGTCCCTCTGGTAAGTCTGTGGGATGATCCCAGATGTGTAGCCAGCAAACAGGGAATACAAGTGATTGTCAACCATCATGAGAACACACCTGTCACTGTAGCAACCCCCAAAACTGCTAGGAGAGGAATATTTCAAGTATGTCCTATCTACACTCCCATGTTGTCAAACTGTGACCAGAGTGTGTACAGTAACAGAGTGAGATGTATGTGCATAATACTAATGTGTAATCTAGAACCTTGTGTGGCAACAGTCAGGTAGTGCTAACAAACATTGCTCCCACAGGTACATTGGATACGAACACTGTGCTGAGAAATACAGACCAATATAACCTGTACTGGTACCATCCACCCTGGTATTGTAGGGGATGGTGAGTGTTGCAGTTTCTCTGAATAATAAAGAATCACTGGTCACTGTCACCCACACTGCGCTACATAATATAACTGTGTAGGAAAACATGTATATGTGTGTGCCAGGTCACTAAAGGTGGAAGAGGGCAATATTCTAGATATATCCTGGAACACCAGCATGTGGTCAACACATGGGCAGCGTCTATGCAGAAAGAGTTGGATAGCATAGTGCAAAACATCAACCTGGAATCTGGGCATATGTGTACAAACAGTTAGTCAGTGTTAACAAACATTCCCTCCACAGGTATACCAGGTAAGAGGTGTATACTGCAGGTAAAATCGGTTCATGTGTAATAATATTGACAGCCATATCAGTGTCCAATATAGGTCTATAAGGTAGTGTAGTAAGACTTGTAAGGTACAGATAAAAGCACTGACTAGGAAAGTAATGTGGAGTACAGGAATATACTACTTTTTAATTTACATTTTTCTCCCCCCCACCTTATCTCCAACAATAATCAACATACCCACCCCAACTGGTGTGTACTAACTCTGATAATGTCCAATTAATTGATAAATATTTTAATGGTTCCAATGCATGTGCCATATCGAATTATTCCAACATTGTTGGCATGGTGCCATCAACATACCTGCATGTTGTGTTTTGTTTGCTATGCAACTGTTCCGCATCTGGTGTCTGGGTTAATGGGAATATCTATGCATGCTGTTATATCTAACCCTGGAATGTGTTGACTATTACTAACCCATATATGATGTTGAAATCTAAACACTATAGCACGCATGGGAAGGCCGGTCCCAGCGGACACACCTTTCCCATCTCAGCTGGCTGAGACACCGGGCACCAGCATGTCTGGGACCCAACCCCACACCTCCCTGTCCATTGGTCATGCATCACCTTTGGGTGGAACTGCCTCAGGGCATGGGGCTCATATCCTCCTCAGGAGTGGGCACGGACAGGCACCTGTCACCCATCGCCAGGTCGGGGTCGTGGTACTTAGAGCGATCAATGAGCAGGTCGGTGATTTTCTTTGCCAGCTTGAGGATCGCTTGTCACAATTAGAGAGTCAGCCTGGCTCTGCAACTCAGCCCCAGCGCAACCATCTTTGGGGCTGTGAAGGTACAGTGGTGACTGCCCATTGGTGGGGACCTCAGTCCCACTGTTACCACAAGGGGGCTTGTGGGCTTCTGATATCCCAATACCCCTCCACATCAAGGTGTTTACCCCCCACATGTGTCATATACTGCCCCTGTATGTGTCTTGTGTGTCTTGTCTGTTAACCTACCCAACCTACCTCCCCAAATATACCTACTACCCCTCCCCAACATCCCACTCTAATCTGATAAAAAAAGAGCAATCTGTTCCCGCAAAAAAATCTCGCCCAATACATAGCTGTCCATTTTGCACACATGTCCACTGGACACATGTAATCTGGTCTAATTGGCATCACAACTTATTATTGTTGTCCTCACCCATCTCTCAGGGGGTTGAGTGTCCAAATCTACCTCCAAATTCAGTGTATATGCGCAGTTGTTGCTGTAGAAGAAATGGGCAGCTATGGACCTTCCCTACACCCTTCCTGCACGTCCCTAGCTATTTTCCCTACTGTCTTTCCCTCTTTGTGCCCCTATTTCACCACTTTCCTATCAAGCCTTTTTTTTCTTTTCTTTTAAAGAAATTAGCACGGGGGTAAGTGGGAGTAAGCACTTTTAAGCAGCAGTAAGCGGGTCTAAGCCTGTTTGCACAGGGGTAAACACTGCCTACACAGATTAAGCAATTTAGAAGCTAACTGAGTATAAGAAACTGTACTGCCTACACAGATTAAGCAATTTAGAAGCTGAGTATAAGAAACTGTAAATGGAAGTTAGCAGTGCTTACCTCCATGCAAACATGCACAAACCCGCTTACAACTGCTTTAAAGTGCCTCAATCACTCTGTATCCAATGGCCCGTGTTCTGCCCAACAACAAAACAAACAGCCTTTGCATGGCTCAAACCCAGGACCCTGCACAACATAGACAAAGTGATTTACCACTAAGCCATGCCAGCTATACATAAATCTGATGTTTTCAGAAACATATCATCCAGCCCAGTCATGCAACAGTACAGAGAATGTATACCAACATCTAGATGTAACTGTGTGTGTAAATATATTAATATCTAAACAGATACAACATATCTATATATGTAGATATATACACATGTATATATATATATATATATATATATATATATATATATATATATATATATATATATATATTTAGAAATATATACATATATATAAATATATATGAACATATATACATGTAAATGCCTATATCAACATATATGTATACACCTATATGTCTACATATACACAGCAAGTTACATATATGTACGCAGGTATATATCTGTAGTAGGTATATACGGACATAGTTATATATATGCAAACAGATAAATATATCTATATAGGCATATATGGCCATACATCTGTAGATAGCAATGGTAACAAAAACATATATGTCCACATGCACCGCTAATGGGGTTGAGAGGCCCCAAACAATATATATCTTGTACTAATAGGCATACCACCCCCCCCACAGCCAAACACATCCGCCCTGCAATACACTACCAAGCGTTGCAGATCCCATAACCAGGACCTGACGTGACATTGGCACAAGATGTTAACAGTACTTCATCCCACCTGTATGATGTCAGGCTGGTACTGGTAACATATCATGCAGTACAGTCTTGATCCCATAGGAAATGTAAAATGTGGAAGCTATCAACATCCTCAGGATACATATACACAGACACATATATGCAGATACAGATATACACACACACACATATATATATATATATATATATGTGACTACACATATACACGCAGAGATATGTACAGTAAGATACATATGTAGAAGGTGCATACAATATGGAACAGCCACTATGCCTACAGTTCACACTTGAACAACTGGACACTGTATGGGCCACTCATACAAATGACAGTTGTTGCCTGCAGCATATACCCACAGAGAGGTCATAGGAAAAAACACCACACACAGGTTTGCAGAAATGTAAAACCTTTTTTGTGTACTATTACAGTTCTATATGCCATGTCATATAGCTGTTCAGACACTAACATCCATATAAACAGAGTAATGCAACTGTGAAACAATTATACTAATACAGTAGTCTGGAAAGGTTCACAACTGTTGCTGTCCAGGCCAAAGCCTTCAAATTGTAAAATAGTAAAGACAGACTGGGCCACAGGATACCAGACAATCAACAGTATGTAATGCAGGTGTATAGTTCAGCAGCCTCTGTCTACACTCTGTACACAATCACTAGGTGGTAAAGACTTCAGATGACCAAATGGGATGTAACTGTTACATAACAAGGCATAACTGACACCATCACAAGCACACTGACAAACAGAACAGTCTGTATGGCAGGAGGCAGTAGGCCTGCATTAACCCAATTTATGTGAGTAATGTAAATATAGGTGAAGTATATGGTACTGTACATCCAGATACCTTAAGGCAGCTCACCCCTGATACCCCCACATTTTGTAACAGCCTAGGTCATTTATGGTGGACCCTCCCATAGACTCAATAATACAGGGCCATATACCACTGTTACAGACACTGGCCTCTGGAGTGCATAAGGGCACACCTGTATTGTGTAGGTGTAGGTGAAGCCCACACATATATGGACCCAGCCCCACCGTATGTGTGGGGGATACAACAGCAGTGGACTGTTGGCAGCAATGGCAGTGTGATATACTCACAGCCCACTATAGAACAACCCCTGATAGCATGTCATATGTGCAAAACATGGTATGTAGGTGGAGGACAGAGGCTGGAACACAGGCCCATATGTGGAAAACTGTTGCCATACACTAAGCAAGTCACTGGTGTTACAGGATAGTCTGCAATATACTCTTAGTCAGGGAATTGAGGTTAGAAACATAAATGGATGTAGCCATGTACTGATAGCACTCAACACACATACTGCCAGTGAAATATCTGACACAGGACCTGTGTAGTGGACAGACAAAACATGACAGGCACACCTCTGGCAACCGAGAGGATAGGCCCACAGTTGAGAGCTATGCAGACAGGCTGCATTCCAAGATAAACTAGGATGTATACACACAAGCACACCGTGTAACACCAGTACTATACAAAGGATAACACAACTCTACTTACACTCTGTAGTTCTGGAACCTCCTACAAATATGTAGCTAGCCTGAGTGTGCTGGTTCTCCTGTAAGAGGTATTGCTACCTGCTGTCTGTAACACTGATGCCCACACACAGGAAGGATGTCCATCACACAGGAAAGGTAAAGGGACCATGCCCACATGATGTAGGGATTTATAGTGGGTGGTTGCCATGACAATAGCAATTCGAAGTACTGAGAGAGAGAGAGAGAGAGAGAGAGAGAGAAAACTACAGCTCAGCAAACTAACAGCTGAAAATGCAGGCATTTAGGCAGCTGCCATTCAGAAATACATCATTCCCACAACAGGCATGTGAAGCATATGTACATGTATTAGAATGTAGTACCTGGTCCATCATTATGGGGCAGATGATGTGGAATGAGTTATATGTGCCAACAGGTGTTGTTGTGATGATGTTCATCTGAACAACTGCTATGGACATTAGTGTCTGTCCCTGTCAGTAGTGGGCCATAGCTGTTAACTGTGCAGGTCAGCACTGACAGACAAGATGTAAGCCATCATAGTGTGTTTTGTGTAATGGGAAGTATGTATATGACGTGGCCAATAGCTGGTGGTGGAAGTAATACCATTATGATGGACATGTGGGAGCCATAGTCCACCACTGGCAGGATACTCAGGTGAATCTGTAATGTAGCATGCAGGAATGCCATAGGTGTGTAATAGGGTTACCTGCAAACAGGTCCACATATACCCCACTAATGTCAGGCCATGTCCATGTGTGGCACCTGTCTGTGTTGTAGCAAGGCAGAACAGTGCAGCTGTACAGGAACATGCTGTGAAATTGTGGAGCTAATGTCTGAATGTACCCCACATATAGGTATGCATATGTGTACATATATCACATATATAATATATAAGGATAAATGTATATCAGCATGTGTAGACATATATATGTGCACATATATATGACATCACATATATCTACACATATATAGATATATACTTAATGCACGACTCCATATTTACAAACACACACACAAACATATATGTATGTAAAGACATGTCCCCTATATCACTACCACAGTGATGTGTGCTATATGAGAGGCAGCAGCACACATAGCAATACACACAGATATCTACAGTTGGCAGTATGTGCACCATGGACGGGTATGTCACATGTTAGTCCCTTCTTGGCACCACATTGCCTCCGTCTGTGAAGTATGCAATGGGAATATGGGGAAGTATGACAGGTACACATGTGGAGGTGGTCAAGATTGGTAGATATAAAGGACAGTCTACAGGGGTGGTATGTGACACGTGGTGGGAAAACACCGTGGATGATGTGTGTGTACTGTGATGTGGATGCCCCATGGTCCCCAATATGGGCACAATGGGAATAAGCCTCCCACCAACTGCCACTCAGAACAGCAGTCCATGCTCTGAAGGTGCCTGGTCTGGAGGCTGAGCAGGAGGAGCATGTTGGCTGTTTGAATGTGTATTGGGTGCTTCAGGATGATGTAGCACATCCCTCATGTGTCTGTGGAGCCTGGTATGGAACAGACCCTAGACCTGAGCTCAGGGGACAGAAACATGTTGGTGTGTTCCCTGAGGGGGGCCAACATCCTCTGGGTGGTTCCACTTGATGGTATTGCTGTAACAGTACACAAGAAGGCCCCAGGTTGGCAGAGACATGTGATGTGGCCAGGTATCATGGTCAGATGTATGTGGAGAGGTGGATCAGCTGACCAATAGAACATATACATGTTATTGTGTCACTGTTATAGAACATTTGTTGGTAGTAATAGTCTACATAATCCCGGTACATGTCCAACAGCATGCGTAGATATCCCCAATAACACAGACTGTCAGATGTGCAGCAATCTCAGAGCAGCCATACCACTGGCATATATGTAATTATAGTGGCCCTGACAATGACATGCAAGTGAATAGTCTGTAATGCCTGTTGGCGTGCTGCTGCAGTTCGGGGGATCACCTCGCCATGGGGGGGCATGCTATCCATCCCCCCTGACACATGTGGAGGAGCTCCTGGCCAGCCTCATGGTACCTGCCCGTCCGGAACACCAACAACCACTGGACCCCTTTGTGGAGGTGGGTGTCACCCACACACCAGCTGAGGAATGCAGGTAAGGACACAGGGCACATCAGTAGACCACTGTTGTGTAAATATCCACAGTGGCATAGTTAGATAATGCATATCTGACATGGCATAGATATATTGTGTTGCTGCATTGTAGTGATAAACAGATGTCCAGATGTGGAAGTATTGTGGGAATTTACCGTTGATGTATGGTAGTACTGCACCCAGCCTGTAGCAGTGCCACAGGTGTGGCCACTGACATTGCATCTCTCACCCTCTTATGTAGGTCCCTCCAGGGTAACAACAAGACAGCAGCCTGTAGCTGGTGAGTATGTCTTATGTAGATGCATGCCAACACACTGGGCATGTAATGGTGATGGTATACTCCATGCACACATCTAACACACCTACGCTGAATGCATACTGTACATGTGCATGTATTGTTGCTGTGAAATGCATGGTCTCACAGGTGCAACCATGATGGGGTATTGAAAGGGTATGTCACACACCTGCATGACAACTAACATCCTGTCATTGCTGAATGTATCCACAGGGAGTAACATACTGTTGGTAGACATGGCCTACAGTAGTGACATGTTCTGAACAACATCCATATACAGTGCAACACCAGTGTATATACCTGTAGGACAATGCCAACTGCTGCAGAGATACACTATGGCCTATGGCATTACAGTAGTCCACATTATCAGCTGGGTCTAGGCTGCAACATGTGCGAGGTGCAAGGTGACACAAATGTGTAGGGCTTACCTGTCATACATCTGCATAAAAACTGAGTGGGGGGGTCTCAGCATGACACACCAGTTCACTGCAGCAGGGATCCTAAGGATGGCAGGAATGGCTGTATCTGCATATAGTCAGGTTCAGGACCTGTGGCAGCCATAACCCTACCCACACTGCAATAGTGATGGCATTGTGTGAACACCATGGGATGTGCACGAGTAGACCTTGCAATCATGCAGAATACGGGGACATGTGTAGGGCAGACTGAACATACACTGGCAATTGCAGAAGGCCCACTCTGGTATACCCCTGCCATGAGCAGTGACTGCTGTAGTACACACAACAAGAGGTGTGATAAACCGTCATGATAAGGGTGTACACACTTATGCACACATGGTGTGTATGCATTGCAGTCAGCAGCCGCACACCTAACACAATCTGTAGACACTGCATGTGAAAGTACAGGACATATGTTACATACTGGGATTGTGTACTGCTAAGATATGCGGTGCTGTGGTCCCATGGCAGATCAAGGATGTGTGTGCAAAATCAATAAAGGTGTGTACACCCCCATAGCCACGGTATGCTCTGATGGTTGCCAGTGTAAGCATTTCTGCAGTGGTCATACATGGTCTGTTGATGTTGACAGCTGTAAATCAGGCATCAGGCATTCACCAGTGACAACAGTCCACATATCATCCCAGGTATGTGTTGCTGAAACACATAGGGGCTGTGAGAAGCAAAGTTGACATAACTGATGCAGTAGTACACATTCCGCAATGGGTTGTACACCTGTGAGTTGTAGTGCACAGTACATGAAAGGGTGCAGAACAGGTGCACAGCAACCAACTGGCTCGTGGACAGAACACACATGGTGAGAGTTGCGGGAGCTAGGTCTTACTCTAAACCGGTTACAGGTGGCGTTCCCCAGGGCTCAGTCCTAGGACCCCTCCTGTTTGGCATATACTTCTCAGAGGTACAGGCAAACACAGAAGGACTATGGCTAACCAAGTTTGCAGATGACTGCAAACTAGGGGCTATAATTAATTCTTCGGCTGACACAGACATCCTCCAAAAGGGTCTCACTGAGATGGATACTTGGTGTCAAAATCATAGCCTCAAGCTAAATGCCAAAAAGTGCATAGTCATCCCCTTTGGAAAAAACAAAGTACCCACAAACTACCACATAGGTGGTAGTCCCCTAAATACGGAAGAAGTAATAAGGGATCCGGGGACTCAAGTAGATAGTAATCTCTCCTTTGATAATCACATTGCCAAAGTGGTTAGAAAATCCTTCTGTGTGGCCCACATAATCACAAAAGGGTTCACATCCAGATCAAAAGAGGTCATTGTGCCCCTCTACTCATCACTCATCAGACTCATCATAGAGTACAACCCCACATTTGGGATGTACCTTACAAGACACCTGAAACAGCTGGAAAGACTACAAAAGTACCTCACCAAGAAGATCGCTGGCCTCAAACAGATTCCCTATGCAGCTCGACTGAAGAAACTCCAGCTGCACTCGGTTGCATACCGCCTACTCAGAGGTGATCTCTGCCTGACATACAAGGCCATGTCAAACCTAGAACTGATGGACATGCTCCACCTAAAGAAAACCATATCCCCTCGAGCCACATGCTCTAGAGATCTAAACCTCACCACAACAATAAATAGGACATGCTGGAGGGACAGATTCCTGTCCCAGAGACTTCCCATGCTTTGGAACAAGATTCCAATCTAAATTAGGCAGAGCTCCTCACTAACACTCTTCAAGAGAAACCTTGACAAGTGGATGGGAAACAGAAAGTTTACCCCAGGGATCACTTCAGTGGTTCTGCTGGACTGAGGCACAGGGAACTAATCTAAGGGGGTGGCTAAAGCCAACACATTCTTGCTAGACTTATAAATGCCTTTGGGCAGATAGCCTAGTACCTACCTATGAACCTATGAACCTATGGGTGTAGTGGTATCCAGCGGAAGTGGCATCACCTAGTCACAGCACATGCATCACACACATGTATACTGTTGCTAGCATGGATTGACTTTAGCTGAACTGCATGCTGTTCTGTACCATATGCTCTGCATGTTGGCAGACGGGTAATAGGAGGACTGTGTGTACGATCATTGTGCAACCTCACCTGTATGTGTATGTGTGTGCATCCTGGTGGTTAGTTTGCCTGCAGGGTCACTCTGGTGAAGTGGTGGGAGGTAGATGCATGTATGATGTGTGTGTGCATCTGTGTGTTTGTGTGTCTGGCCATCTATGCACGAGTTATTGTGGGATGTTCATATGGCTGTACCCCCACTTTGGGATCATGCAGTACATGGACATAGACTGCCACATTACACACCAAGAAAACCTGTCATGTGTATAATCACAGGACAGCAAATAGTATAATATGGTCTGTAGCATGGAACAGGCATCCAGAGGGAAGGTAGACTCCAGGTGCACACTTAATATCGCAGTCAGCAGAGATAGGTTCATAGGTTCATAGATTAGTACTAGGCTAATTGCCCTTGTGGGCCATTTTAAGCCTAGCCAATTACCCCATATGAGAATCAAACCCTGCACCCTGTGTCTGCAAGGTAAACACCTTAACCATTCTGCCATCCTCCCACCCCCCTACAACCCATGTATGCAGCTCTACAGATGCATTGGGGAAGTAATAGTCAACAACAGGGAGTGCATCCAAATATTACAGCTGACACATGATGGGCTGATGGAGCAGCATATCTGGCATGTACTGAATATTACATACACATGACACACCAATGGGAGCTATTATGGATACATCATAGTAGCCCACACTTATAAGGGCCATGCACCTCATTCTGGCCATACAGAGGGTGCATACCGAATGACAGCAGTGAGGCCATGAAATCCACTACACACAGGTCAGGCAGGTAAAGTAGCAACAGGTCTTGTGTTGTGGCCGCTTGTGTAGGCATTTAGAGGACTGTGATGTTAATGAGTGTTATCAATGTGTTTATGTTAACAAGTGTGATGCAGGATAGGGTAACACATGGACATATATGTGGGACTGTCTTTAAAGCCATGGACAGGTAGGTATTACGGAGATATGTGTGTGTGTGTGTGTGTGTGTGTGTGTGTGTGTATGTGTGTGTGTGTGTGTGTGTGTGTGTGTGTGTGTGTGTGTGTGTGTGTGTGTGTGTGTGTGTATATATATATATATATATATATATATATATATATATATATATATATATATATATATATGAATATACAGATAGATATATACTGCTAGGCAATGCTGTTCAGGTTTTAAAGTGCATTTATTGTTATCCCCACAGGTGGTGAGGTAGGTCAGGGTCCCTCCTGCATGCAATGTGATGTAGGTGTCCATATAGACACCAGTGATGATGATGATGACAATAATGTTGAGGCACAGGTGGGGTTGTCAGGGGCTGACACTGTGCCAACATTTGACATCCCCTTTTAGCCACCCCACCCCCACACACAGTTTCAGTGCCTATACACACCCCATCACCAGTTTCCATAGCAGAGGAACAGCTGACATTCAGTGGCAGTACACAGGAAAGTGTGGTAACCATGCCTACTGTGTCCGGTCACAGCAGGCATAGCCAGATGTCCATCAGGCTGCCACTTAGGTGAATGTCCAAGGATGTTCGTGGTAGGGCCACTGGACATCATGCCCTTGGCAGAGGCAACATAGCTGCAACCAGCAGAAGCATGTTTCAGGCTGTAATGGCGGCGCAGGCATGTATTGAGCATTATGCCAGACAGGGTCTTAGGCTGCAGGGGGCTGCTCTAGCATCTGTAAGTGACAACCTCTTTGAACTGTCGGGTGCCATCCGTGCTTCTACCGAGCAAGTGGATAGATGGCATGATGAGATGATGGCCCTCATTGGCCTTGGTGTGTCCATGCTTCAATGTGTAGTGGGGATGCAGTGATGCCTACGTGGACATGGGCCAGCAACACCAACAGCTGGCAGTCAACGTGGATGTACTAGGACACCAAGGAGCTCCTGTAGTGGCAGTAGCAGCCTCGGCAGTGCAGAGGATGTGCTGTCCACACCACACCACAGCAGGCTACCTGCACATGGTCCTGGCCAGTCCTAGGAGGGACCTGGTACCAGCACACAAATGTTATCAGCAGGTGAGAGTAGCACATCAATGCCTGTACCTGGACATGCCCACAGAACCCCTGGCAGGCACAGTTCATGTGTCCATGGCCAGAGGCAGTGAATTGCACACCCTGCCAAGTATGGTCTGCAGCTGTCCATAGACACCTGTGTAGGGCAGCCACATGGCAGAACTGTGTGCATGCATACCCACACACTATGAAAACACACCTAGGGCAACCTCATACCTACACACACCATATCACCTCAGCCAGCTCCCCAGAGTACATCCCTCACCCACACACATGGTGTCAAATATATAGCCCACCCTCAAACTCTGGCAAACCAACACCACACCCTGTACATATGATGATACCTGTGCCCCATCCCTGTCATCCATACCATTGGTGCAGGGACAGGCTGATATGGTTCTGATGCACACAGTGACTGTACACCAGTGTACCACAGTCCTGCGGTGTAACATGTTGTAGGGAGTAGAGTGTGTGGCATATTTGGCAGGTAATGTAGCCATCCAGCAATGATGCCTTATAGCTGTTAGTAACACTGGTTGGTTGTGGTCTGCAAAATGTTAACCATGTGTGTTATAGGTGTACATGTGTCAGCACGAGGATGGCCTGCAGTCATACTGCACAACAGGGTATGTCACTGTGCTGACACCAAGGGAGTGACATATCTGGGGTACAGTCGAACACATTTCACAGGTTACTATACCAGGTATTGCCTGTGCCACATGGACAGGTGGCCCGCTGAGGCGTGTATACCTGACAACCTGATGTAGACCCATCCACATACACACAAAATGTTACTTGCCAACACTGGGACTAGCCCTCTCCCTAGCAATGTTGTGATACTGATGTGTGTGGCTTACTTTGCACACACAGCACAGCGTTTGAGGTGAGGTGTGTCGCAGGTTAAATGGTACATGCAGAACATCCCCTGGCAGGTACAGTATGCTGATGAGGGATGTAATGGGTGTATTTGGATGATACGTAGTGTGGCATACCATCATATACACATTTACAGATACATAACAGCCAGACACATATCTGAGATACCAGGGCCTATCGCTGCTAACTACCTTGACCGTGTCTCCAGTGTGTTACAGGTAGGCTGCACACATCACATCCATAACTGGCTTGGATTGTGGTAACAGTTACCTGTATGATTGATGGTGCCAGTGGTAACCATAACGTGATACATGGTACTACAGGGTATGCATCTCATGCACATGCCACATGTGTAGTAGGGTGTCAATCAAGTGTAGGTGCCTGTACATATCCCAGCTGGATACCGGCCATCTGCACATCTGTACAGGGACTGACAATCATCAGCTTGGCAGGTGGCTATGCATTAGCACGAGTGCATTGACAGACCAGTAAGGGGTATATACTGTGACACAGCTCACACACCAGGGATACGACAGGGAGTCGTTGGTGTCCAGCCATGCATGCAGGTGTGCCTGTTGTCAGTACTACATTAAGCACTCTGCTCACTGCCTGGGTTAGCACTGTCAACAGTAGTACTGCCATGATACACTACATGCCAGTGTGGCAGCATGTACCCTGGGCTACTACACCTGTATGTCACAGATTCACACAGATAACAGTGCTCTACAGGCCTCATATGTGTCTGTGTCCCACACATGACACTCACACCCCTTGCTACTGTAATGACAGCACATAGGTGCATGTATTGTACATGGCATTACATACACTCATTAGTATTACAGTTTATCAGACTGGGTTGTGTGTCCTGGTTACCAGGGCTAAGCTATGCTTAGCAAGTGTCAACATTGCTGCAATATAACAGCTAAGCTGATTTGTGCACTGGTAAGCCCTGCCTACACTGTGTAAGTGCCTGTATGTTTACCTATAGCTTAGCACTGCTAAGCTTTGTGCAAAGCTGTGCAAACCCGCTTAAAGATGCTCAGAACTGCCTTAACCACTCTGTATCCGACAGCCCTTGTTCTGCCCAGCAACAAAATGAACAGCCCTTGCAGGTCTTGAACCCAGGACCCTTTACACTGAAGTCACAACACTTAACCATTACACCATGACCACTGTGGAGACAGCTGATGTTTTACCAATATAGCTGTCAATACACCTATTGAGTAGTATTGAACAATTGCCTTTACTTCCTAAATTGTGTAGTCCTTGTTATTAATATGACTGTTGCATCACATATGTTGTTTTATCATAATGCACACATAGCAGATACATATGGTGAGATACATGTGGGAGGGTATACACAACCGTGACGTTTACTCATGACAGGAATATGGTTGTATACATATCATAGGTGTATATATGTCTACATGTACATACACATGTATACTCATACATATGTCTGTATACACATCTGTAAAGTGCTACATATATATGGCCATGTGTACATCTCTTCGTATGTACATATGTATACATATATACACATATATGTATATATACTTATGTGTATATATTGGTATACGTATATGTACATATAAATAAATGTGTATATACCTATATATGTATGCACATCCTATGTGTACAGATATGCCTAGTTAAGTATAGATGCATATGTATCACTATCTGTATATCTGTATATGTGTAGACATATATTGCTCTGTATATGTATATAGCTGGGTGTGTATATGTATATCTATGTACATATACATACCCATCTATATATGTCGATATGTATATGTGTAATCATATATATGTAGATATCTGGATAAATATATGTACATATATTTTCACCATATGTCCTGGACATGGAGTGTAGCCCTACCCCAGCCCCTATAGTCCCAACTTCGTAGTGCAAGGGGATGTCAAGTATGTATAGCAGGTATATTAGTAGACTATTGTTACTGTAATTGGGATTGTCTTCACAGACATGGTGTGTGTTGGAGGTCACACCTGCTTTCCACATTTTTGCCATTGGCTACTGACAGACATCCTAAGGACATCATAGTAAAGTACCACTGCTAGCACGTAATGCCCCTGTGGACTGCAGCAGAGATATTGGCCAATATATGTGGACATTCTGACACACTCTGTACAGTCCAGAGGTATATACAGAACCCCATTAGTGCAAAACATGTGTACCATGCCTGACAATATGGATGTTAACAGCCATGTAGATGGGTATAGCACATAGCAACTGGTATACATATGCCACCATAGGTTATGCATTCACACACCCCTGTCTGGCCTGACACATAATAACCGCTGGTACAGGGGTGCCATGGCCACATACTACCCACTAGATATTGACATACATCTGTACAGCATTCTACTGCTCTTTCTGACATACATTACTGTTAAGGGAGGCCCAGCAGCAGTACATCTGGCAAGTATCTGCACATGACATATCACTGGGTAAATACACTAAGCTGCTAGGCATGTAACAATGCACTGTGCAGGATACAGGCAGACTGGTTCAACACTAGCCTACATCTCCTATGGGGGAATGCACATGTACCTGCATATATAGCAGGCTCTACAGGCATGTCACAGCACAGGGTAAGATACACCTGTGTGAAAGTGCATAACCACAGCCAATGTGAACACAGCCTCAGCCACATATGGTAAGCTAGCATAATATTACAATGTCTGGAGTATCTGTTCAACACCATCCTCATATGTGCCACTCACAGACTAACCCTACATGTACTGGGCTGTTACACAGTTTGGTCTGATGGCTGTCTGTGGTATGGGACATGTGTGTGTATGGCCCTACAAAAATGTAAGCCAATACGGGAACATACAGTGGAGCAGCATGCAACATCAGATAGGACAGGACCTAGAACAATGACATCTACCACAGTCTGTACACAGGCTAAAGTACATATTAACAATACACACACACTGTCGACATTCATCATAAGTATACAGACCTCAGTACTGTACAACCACAGAATGTCCAGGTTATGTCATCAAATATAATCCCTACTGTACATAGCATGTGTAGCAGTCTGATATCGCACTGGCTTGTTATCAGAGATGATGACACTAATGATGGTGTACAGCACATATGCACCTCTTAATGCATGACATATGTACAAAGGTTGGCAGAGTTGTGGCTGGAAGCACATACACAGGACCAGTATTGGCATGTTGCTGTGATAACCTCATACATTTACTGTTGTAACAGGGTTGGTTGCAACATATGTCCTATGAGGGATATGAAGTCAGTAAATTTCACAGTTTTCACCATCTACACTCTGCAATCCTCACACTACCTTCGGCAGTTCACAGATAGATGCTCTGTGGGTAACACATGAAACCAAAGGCACAACACACTGCCCAGTCTGCAGATGACCCTACAGTTGGGGATTCCTCATAAACATAGAACTGACATGGCAGGTATTAAAACATGTAGGACAGCCACATCCACACACACACTGTTAAACCAACATTACTCCAAATACAGTATAGCAGCACTTGCAGTCTGTAGTCAGGCCAGGCACATCCCCCTCCTGTGTGTTGCCCTGTTTCCACAGTGTATATTGTTAGAGGTAAATCTCCAATCCATCTGAGATGCTGTTTGCCAAACAACAGATCTAGTTCCTGCTCACAGTGAATGAAAAGGGCCAACACCAACATGATGTTCTTACATATTGGAGTGTGTTTCCATGAAATTGGCTATGGGAATGTTACCACAGCTGTTACACATGCAATCAGCTAGGGCAGGGCTGCAATTCATGCAGAGGCCATCAGCTGATCATGAGCATCACTTAAAATACACATGCTGCTGCCTAAGCAAAGCAGGTATAGGTCTCCACATCCACCAGAGAGGGAGTGAGAGAGGCAGACTGAGGGAAAGACAAGTCAGGGAGGGGTGGGAGAGTAAAACTTAAGCAAGTTTGTGTCACACACCTACCAGCACAGGGTATCAAACCCCTGACATCTATGTAGTGCTATCACATTTCTATGCAGTTATTGGATGTGCCACATAGGTTACATGTTGTGGAGCCCTCAGAACGTATATGTGATGGTGAGTGACATCTGCAACAGGGATATGGTAGCTATACGGTAGGTGTAGTACACGTGCCTGTCCACATGAACAGGTGCCAGCGTCAACACAGCCACATTCTCACAGGGACGCACACACACTGACACACTTGGCAGGGCCAGGTATACAATTCATCACTAGTGAGATTGCCACAACACTTTACTGTGCAGGTATCACATGCCCCACAGGGGTCATACAGTGGTGATATGGGCAAAGGGTATGGGGAGGTGTTTAACATCAGACAGCATGCTTCAGTATACCAATGAGGGTTGTAGTGAGTGTGGATGTGATCATATGCATTATACAACACACTCACAAGGTGCCAGTACTGAGATGCATGGGTGCATTTCTGCATGGGTGTGTTTTGGTCAACTGTGCCAGATGGCTATACAAGGCTAGGTGATGGGTATACCTTGGCATCAGGCCACATGACAATGGTCAGCATTTTGGCTCAGTAGTTTCTGCATTTGCCCACACAGGTGGGTATTATATCCCCTATCCAGTCACCTGGGTGACTATTGTGGGTGGCCAATGCTGTGCATCGCTTGCCATGTATGTGTCTCTTAGTCCATGACATGGACAGTGGGATGTGCACACCTCCCACATGCATGTATAGTGACATGTGGAACTGTACCTTGGGTGTCTGACCCATGTTGTGTACACAGATTATCATCAGATGTGCCAGTCTTGACCACTTGTGGTGGGAACTGGTAGTGGACAGCAGGTTTACCCTGCACCTACATTGATAGTATGCTACCCTGGTGTCAGTGGCATCTGTCCATACAGGGCATCATTTCAGGCATGGTATGTCCTTTGTGGGTCACATGTGATGGCACCACCGGTGTTGCAGGTGTCTAGTGGGGAACATGGGGAAGATGCACTGTCTGCATGTATGTGCCTATTGGACAGATGGACAGGGTGTCATTCCCTCTGTAGCCCACTGCAATCACTCCATAGTTACTATCAGTGGCCAATATGCAGTGTACTACCCACATATTGGCTGTTGCCTAGGCATGTGTGTGTGTGTGTGTGTGTGTGTGTGTGTGTGTGTGTGTGTGTGTGTGTGTGTGTGTGTGTATGTGTGTGTATGAGACATGGGTTGAGAGTGTGCTCTGGGTAATACTGGGGTTGCTAACTGTGATTGCCTGGCCTTGATGTCAGATATGGGTATGGATTTGCACCCCTATTTCACATCTGTTATCCCTGTATGGTGGGCATTGTGATATATACTAGGGCCACCATATATGAAATTTGCAAAACCCACTCCACATTGGGCCAAGGTGTCACACACACCTCCCCACAGGATACAAGTCACACATACACACAAACACACACACACCCATCATGTCTGGGAATAGAACCCCGACCTAACTAGTTTATTACACTACAGCACTATGCAGTTATTGTATGCATCACGGAGATTACTGGAGTACTCCTTCCCCAAAGGTGTATATCACATTGGATGACATCAGCTAGATTGGAAAAGTAGGACATTCGAACTGTAGTGAGTGTGGCTAGGCTAAAATGCATTGCTCCCTACACTGACAGTGACACACACACAAAACATCCACAACCGACATGTGTGGGTATAAGACCCCTAACAGAGGTCTATATCATCCTACAGCATAGGGCTGTTATATGATGCACCATGGGGATTACTGGAGAACTCCTTCCCCAAAGGTGTATTTCACAATGAATGACATCAGCAGGATTGCCAAAGTAGGGCATATGAAATGCACTGAGTGTGACTAGCCTTAAATTCATTGCTTCCTACACAGACATTGAAACACACACAAAACATCCACAACCAACATGTGTGGGTATAGAACCCCTAACAGAGGTCTATATCACACTACAGCATGGAGCTGTTATAGAATGCACAATGGGGATTACTGGCAAATTCCTTCCCCAAAGGTGTATTTCACAATGAATAACATCAGCAAGATTGCCAAAGTAGGGAATTTGGAATGTACTGAGTATGAGCTGCCTAAAGTGCATTGCTCCCTACACAGACATTGAAACACACACAAAACATCCAGAACTGCCATGGGAGGGAATAGGTTCATAGGTTCATAGGTAAGAAATAGGCTATCTGCCCAAAGGCATCTATAAGCCTAGCCAGAATGTGTTGGCTTTTGCCATCCCCTTAGATTAGTTCCCTGTGCCTCTGTCCAGCAGAGGCACTGCAGTGATCCCCAGGGTAAATGTTCTGTTTCCCATCCACTCGTCAAGGATTCTCTTGAAGAGTGTTAGTGAGGGACTCTGCCTAATGTAGATTGGAATCCTGTTCCAAAGCACGGGGAGTCTCTGGGACAGGAATCTATCCCTCCAGCATGTCCTATTTATTGTTGTGGTGAGGTTTAGATCCCTAGAGCATGTGGCTCTTGGGAATTTGTTTTTTTTAGGTGGAGCATATCCATCAATTCTGGGTTGGACATGGCCTTGTATGTCAGGCAGAGATCACCTCTGAGTAAGCAGTATGCAACCAAGTGCAGCTGGAGTTTCTTCAGTCGGGCTGCATAGGGCATCTGCTTGAGGCCAGTAATCCTCTTGGTGAGGTACGTCTGTGGTCTTTCCAGCTGTTGCAGGTATTTTGTAAGGTACATCCCAAATGAGGCGTTGTACTCTATGATGGGTCTGATGAGTGATGAGTAGAGGGACACAATAATCTCTTTTGTTCTAGATGCAAACCCTTTTGTGATTAGGTGGGCCACATATAAGGATTTTCTAACCATCTTGTCAATATGATTATCAAAGGAGAGATTACTATCTACTTGGGTCCCCAGATCCCTTATTTAATTTTCTGTATTTAGGGGACTACCATGTATGTGGTAGTTCACGGGTACTTTGTGTTTTCCAAAGGAGATGACTATGCACTTTTTGGCATTTAGCTTGAGGCCATTATTTTGACACCAGGTATCCGTTTCAGTGAGACCCTTCTGGAGGATGTCTGTATCAGTCAGAGAGTCAATTATGGCCCTCAGTTGGCAGTCGTCTGCGAACTTGGTCAGCCATAGTCCACCTGTGCTGGTCTGTACCTCTGAGAAGTATATACCAAACAGGAGGGGTCCCAGGACTGAGCCTTGTGGGACACCACTTGTAACCGGTTTAGAGTCAGACCTAGAGCCTGCAACTCTCACAGTGTGGGTTCTATCCATGAGCCAATTAGCAACCCATCTCGTGATGTAGGGGTTTATGTTCAAGCTGGTGAGCTTGTCTATAATACCAAAATGGGGAATGGTGTCAAAAGCCTTTGCAATGTCTAGGTAGGCTATGTGGACCTCCTTTCCCTCATCTAAAGCCTTGGTAACTGTCTCAAAGAAGTCCACCAGGTTTAGGAGACATGATCTGCCCTTAACAAAGTCAAACTGGGTACGGTCCAATGTTTGGAGGTTCCCAATGTCTCTCTTAATGAGTTCCATGATGATGCGCTCCATAGCCTTGCAGACCAGTCTAGTCAGGCTTATAGGGTGTTAGTTCCCAAGGTCCGTTGTGGCTCCACCTTTGTGGAGTTGGATAACTGTAGCTGTGTGCCACTCTATGGGTACGTAGTCTGTAGAGAGGCTGAGTTTGAACAGTGTGTTTATTGAGGGGTTAGTTCATTTTGGAGCTCATGTAAGACACAACCTGGGACATCATCCAGTCCTATTGAAGCTGTATTTTTGGCTTTGGATAGGGCTTTTTCAACTTGTGTGTCAGTGATTGTTGGGGCTCTACGTAAATTTATCACACTACAGAAGTACACAGTTACAGGATGCGCGACAGAGATTACTGGGCTACATCCTTCCCAGAGGTGTATTTCTAGGTGGATGACATCAGCAGCCTTGCCAAAGTTGAGCATTTGAATTGTATGGAGTGTGACTACCCTAAAAACCATTGCTCTCTACACAGATGGATAGAGACCGACACACATACAAACACACACACACTTGTCATGTCTGGGATTTGAACTCCTACCTAACTAATTTATCACACTACAACAGTACAAAGGTATGGGATGTGCCATAGAGATTACTGGGCTACAGCTCTCCCAAAGGTGTATTTCACAGTGGATGACCTCAGCAGGCTTGTCATAGTAAGGCTATGGGGAGGGCAGTGTGTGTGTGCATGGGCCATAACCCATTAATCTAGAGGTTGACATGCCACATGCAGGCACACACAGGGTCATATTTCACAGGTACATGTATACAGCTGCTAGATGACTACCTCCTTGTACAGTAATTTTGCACAGCTGGCACGTGCACCACATGGTGGCTAGTATCTGCAGTGAGTGACATCTGAACCTCATGTGGTTGGGTCCTTTGGCTGTGTGCTGGGTGGGACAGGCCTGGATGGCTCCTTGTCACAGTCACCCTCTTCCACACATCTATGTACATGTACCTTTGGCTTATTAAAGTGTGTTGTCCTTACATATATGTCTATATTCCTATCCACTGTGTGTGCAAGGCATGAGTGGTGCATACTGATGAATGTCTACAGTAACAACTGAAACTGCCAGATATGTCTGGTCCACTGATGTTTACATACATGGCCTTCATGTGTTTAAGTATGTAAGCATGCCCAGTATGACCTTTCAGTATGTTGTTGACTGACATTGCCTTCATTTCCCTAAGTGTGTGAGCATGCCCAGTATGCCCATCTGTATTTAATGTGTGGATCAAGTCCAGGTAGTTTGTACTGCAGTGCTGACCTTTGTGTTGTACATCTACAGGTAGCATGCTGTTTCTGCAGGGTATCCATCAGGCATTTGGCATTGACTGTTCCTACATTTCTGCATAGGATGGGGGGGGGGGGCTCAGCTGACTATTTCTACATTTCTACACAGGATGGGGGGGGAGTATACCTGACTGTTATTGCATTACTACATGGGGGGGGGCACACCTGTCTTTTTCTACATTTTTACACAGGGTTGGGGGCCCACCTGACTGTTATTACATTCCTACGTATGGTGGGGGGCTCATCTGACTATTTCTACATTTCTACAAAGGATGGGGCGGCACACCTGACTGTTATTACATTACTTCATAGGATGGGGGAGCACCTGTCTATTTCTTCATTTCTGCACAGGATTGGGGGGGCACACCTGACTGTTATTACATTACTACATAGAGTGGGGGGCTCACCTGACTATTTCTACATTTCTACACAGGATGGAGGGGGGGATACACCTGACTGTTATTACATTACTACATGGGGGGGGGGGGCACACCTGTCTATTTCTACAGTTCTACACATGATTGGGGAGGCACATCTGACTGTTATTACATTACTATGTAGGATGGAGGGGCACACCTGACACTTGTACACACTTGCTATGACTGTACTAGTATGTCAGGTACTCCATTTCATTCTGTATTGTTACCTATCATGCTGACTAGAGGCATACCAGTGTACTACAGATTGTAGCTTTGGTTTCCCTACATATTATTCTCTGACTTCCTATCCTTTGGAATTAACATCCCACTGCCTGACCTGCTGTAGTCTGTCTGTGTAGGCCTGGGGGGGGGGGGGTAATCATAGCCATAGCACAGGCTCTGTTTGGGTTTGTCTACACCTGTCCTGCTGGCTGAGACTGTTGTTGGGTATGTGAACCACCCTGACTGGCATGTGTGGGTCATATGGACACACATGTCGCCCAGCACATTTCCTGCAGTGGGCTTTGTTACCCTGTGTAGTACTGGCTACTATGGTGACTCCCAGTTTATGTTACAGATGTCATGGTGCCACTATGGGTGTCTACTATCTGCTGCCATAACATTCAGCCACCCAATTTCCTTGCATGCTCACATCCATACCATAGATACAGGTAACGACACATTTGACTCCATTTGGCAATTGGTAGGTTGATTGACTTACCTTGAGGGTGTGCCAGACTTGTGGATGGTGCTGGAGGGCTGCCTATGTTGGATGCACATAGTCCACTCCCTATACATGGTTGAGCACAGGTAGTGTCATGTTTGGCATCCCTTTTACTGTATGTGCAAGTCAGAGAGAGGTGTCATTCCCTGGGTCCCTACTGTGTCAGTGTATGTGCTATATGTTGTCTCTTTGCCGCAGCCTCAGCATACTGGGCACACCTCCATCTGCCTACTGGGGCAGGTTCAGATTGTTCCTCCTCCGAGTCACTCTGTGCCTGTGCAGACCTTGGCATTGTTGGGGTGCTGTGTGGCCCTGCCCCATGCTGTTCCTGCTGCAGCTGTTTCCACAGGATCATATTGTGTAGCATGGCACATACCATAACAATGTGGGTACATGTAGCTGGTGAGTACTGCAAGGCTCCACCGGATGTGTCCACACACCGGAACCATGACCCGAGCATCCCAAACACATGCGCTATTATAAGTCTGGTCTGTGCGTGTGCCTCATTATGGCATTCTTGTTCAGATGTGTGTGCATGTCGAATGGGTGTCATCAGACACAGCTCTAGTGTGTAACCAGCATCCCCCACTAGGTGACCGTAGGGCATGTCCCCATTGGCAAATCTCTGGTACAGCTGGTCAGATGCCATATGTGGGAATCGTCATAGCTTCCAGAGCAGCCCAGCACACACATTCATTATAATGCCCTGGGCATCACATACGACCTGGCAGTTGATGGAGGGGATGGCCCTACAGTTGATGTAGGCCATACCCTGATCATCGGGTGGTGCTTTGATGCATATGTGCGTGCGGTCTATAGCACCCACTACCTCAGGGTATTCTGCTGTTTGGTGGAAGAGATGCATATTGCTGGCCAACACCTCATGGGTGTTGAGGAAATATATGTGCTCACTGGCATGTGCTGACATGGCATCCAGGAACTGGTGGAATACTCTGGATGCTGATGCCTTTGAGATCCACATGATATCCCCAGTTGAGCTTTAGGAGGTATCTGTGGCTAGTATTCCTAGGCCTACACATACCTTGGTATCCACTGGATGGGTTCCCCTTCGGTCAGTTTGGTGTGTCAGGTGTGGCCGGCACAGCTCAAGAATTTGCTGTAGGTGGTCTATGTCCACCCTATAGCGTTCCACTATCTCCAGCTAATGTAGTCCCTGGTAGGTTACCCTGGGTCTGTACACTCTTCTCCTTCTCCTCACTGTGGGTTGATCGGCAGCATTCACATCCTCACCACCCTCAGCCTCTTGCACATATTGTTCTGTGTTGCCTGCTGGAGCTCTTCTCATTTTGTAGGTTTGTTTGTTAAAATTTCCCCACTTGTATACACCAGTGGTGTAGAGTGTGGGAAAACCAGAGGGGAAGGTGTTTGCTTAGTTTATAGTAGTGTTCTGGGCTGGGCTGGTCTGCTGCCTGTGTAATTGGCTGATTATGATACATGTCACCTGTCAGCTAAGCTAGTTCTCCTTGATTACCTTCCTACTGCTGTTTTCCCTTCCCACTGCCTTCCTGTTTAAGCCCATGTGCATGCCACACAAACAGAGTGCTCAAATGTGCACATTGCTGCTATTTCCTGATTTAACTTCTTTTTTCTTCCTGTAAAACCCCATGCGCGGCACGCACACCCCCTTAGGCTTTGTAAAGAGTGCTAAGCAGGTTTAGACACACCCCCTAGCTTAGCTGTGCTAAGCTAGGAGCAAACCTTTGCCACAGGACTCCAGTCCACTTACAGTATGCCTGACACACACCCCCATGCTGTCCTCTAACTCCTAGGCTTGCACCAAGCTATTCCTACTCTTACACTATTGGGACCTGCCTCACATGCTGGGGAAAATCGATTCACTATCCTTTGCCTCATTTGCATATGATTGCCTGCTAATGCATAGTTACATGTCTCACACTGAGCCTCCCCTCTTAGCAACCACTACTCACTGGCCATGTTGTCTTCTGCCTGCCATTGACTTGCATGGCAGAATACTGATTTTAGTTAGAATGCTTAATTTAGGTTCATTTTGTTATTTCCCCCCTGATTCTGTTTGTGCGCCACTGACCTACGCTTAAACAGACGAGATCGGCTAAAAAAATAAAAGTTGATTTTTGTTTTTTTTGTAATATTTGCAATGCCAATGGCCTTATACTTGGCCATTGGCATGCTTACTACATGATATGCAGCCTTTATTCGGAGCTGTCACAGCTCCGTTTTGGATTTTGCAGAAATGTACTCAGCAGACCTCTCAACCAATTGGGGACAAATTTCAACGAAATCAAGGACAATCAGGGACACAAAAAAATCAGGGACAATCAGGGACACTTTTAAAATATTAGTGCTATTAACTTGAAACATTGGCAGAATCAGAGCATATGAATTAATACACATTTTCTGAAGTAAAGGAAATCTATAACAATTATTGTCATTATTCATTAAGTGTAAATCACCACCTTTCCTCCAAAAGTCACTAGTTTTAGGAGGGATTAAGAGGGACAGAGCTAAAATTTGAGTCAAAATCAGGGACGTCCCTGAAAATCAGGGAAAGTTGAGAGGTATGGTACTCAGTTACTAACCGAGTGCATTTCTGCAGCTAGCACTAGCTCTGCACGGACTGTTGCAAACTTCCTGGATTGCAAAATCACCTCATTTGCATAGATTTCTCCTGCAAATGGGGTGATTTGCATACCAGGGCTTAGTCTGTGCAGGATTAGTGCAGCAGCGCTCGTGTACACCCCTGCAGGCTGTTCCTGGATTGCATGGCAGACATATTGCCTGCTTGAGCTCCTGCACCGATCTTGCACACCGTGCAAGCTTTGGAGAATCCGGGAGTATGTCATGCTTTTATATTTTCTGTCTTGGTTCCTTTAAGAAATTAATGGTCTAATTGATGTTTTAATTGATTTATTTTATTTGCTATTTAAGTGACTTGGATGCTTTCTGTAATCAGTCTGATGAAGCAGTGGTAACATACTATGAAAGCGTTTACTCTGTTTTATTATTTTTTTTTATGTATTAAAGTTTTTTACTAAAATTTTACCTGCAGCTGTGTCAGTTCTGGTACTTTTATCTGTTCATTTTTACTACTTTTATTTTACCGCTTCTTATTTTACTCTCGGCATATTATTTACACTCTTTATACAAAGTGCAGGGATGAGTTATGCTGCAACACTACCTAAAACAAAATGCTATATTGTCTTATTTTTGGGTAGTATAATGTCACTTTAATTTATTTAACTACAAAATTAAGCAGTCACAAAACTGCATGTAGCTCTCATTTGCCTTCACTGGCTGTTGAAAGGAAGGGAGAGATTTTAGTTACTAATGTCACAGTGCAAAGATGATAACATTTACAACCTGCAAATGTGGGAGAAGATGGGTCTGGAATTTTTGCTATCTCAGATGTATATAGTTCAGTGATCATAATTAAATAAAACCTAAAATATAGGCCCTGGTCACAGGTCTTCTTCTTCTGGCTTTTCCCGGTTAGGGGTTGCTACAGTGGATCACCTGTCTGCTCATGACTGGCAGTAGAGTTTTACGGTGTCAAGTTGCCAGCCTGGTGCCCATCCTTCCACGGAAGGCACGCACATGCACACACTCATACCTAGGACCATTTTAGAGTGTCCAATCCACCTACAGCATGTCTTTGGGATGTGGGAGGAAACTGGAGCACATGGAGGAAACCCACGCAACCTGACAATAAAGGAAAGGAATAAAGAAATGTATTCCCCTGAACTCCATACCCTGCACCTATATTAACTCTGAGATCACGCAACACTAAGGATAAGAAGAAACTTCCATACTCCTACAGTTCCATGCTCTCATTCAATAATTTGTGAGCTCAGCCAACAGCTTTGTGAGGACATGAAATCAAGGAACACAATACTGATAGATGTGATGAGGTCTATGGCGGCACACACTTTTTCCATCTTCACCTCCGTTTGGAGGATTGACAGTTTACCATCACTCCCCTACATTTTTATCTGAGGTTGGGAGAGCTACATAACCAGACTAGCTATGCACAGGAGGTGGATGCAGGGTACAGTCCTCATTTTTGTCTAGATATATATGACTCTGTGTCACTCCTTGTCATGGACAGCAATTACATGGACTTCCATTGTCAAGACACCTCACCAACTGACTCCATCTAGGCCACTGTCCTGTAATACCACACCAACATTCCAAAGGACCCCAAGTTTTAGCACAATAAGCCTGAACAGCAGCTCCATGTTATGGTTACATTGTGGCACTTGCACTGCACCTCAAGAGGATATAACCTATGACACAGAGTACCTATCACTTTCAGACCCCTGTCTCTGCCTCCTGTGATATGCCACATTCACCCAGTTTTTGTATGGGCAGCCATGTGTCATTGTCTTCCTATTCACCCATACACTTGATGATGATTGTGACCCATTCTACTCTTCCTCCTGTGTGGTATACCTGGTAATGCCTGATGCACAATGTACCCTAATTATGCAATAACCGGCAAAACCTGATATTAACAATGCATGCATCATATGTGTCCTTTTTGACAGCACTGCCACTGTGTTGTCATTAGGGCCCATAGGTCTGTACTAGATGACACAGCCATGCATTGTGCCCAGCACTTCCTGGGAAGTGTTATGTGACTGTAGGATGCTGATGTTTGACCTTAGTTTCTTTGGAGAATGGTATTGTTGTTCAATCTCTGCTATCTGTGAGTACACATGGTCTGAATGTAATGGTGCCCTGAAGCTACTCTGCCTGTTTTTCTCAACAGCATATTATAGAGCATTTTGTAGACTATGTAAATCCTGTAGGCTTTGTCAGGGTCATACCCAAATACCCCATGAGACAATCTAAGCAGAGGAATCAGGCTTTGAGCAGGTCAGACATACAGTCTTTGATGTTTGGGGCTTATGCATTTGTGGTATTTGACAGGAGCTCAGCTACACTGTGTGGGTTTCATATGGGTGTCATAACCCAGGACTGTACCAAATATCTAATGTTATCAGCAACACAGTGTCAGGATGTTGGGAGTTACTACTTTTAGACACCGTTGCATAGCTGTATATTTTAGTGCTAGCCTCAGTGGTTTTACTTACTAACTAGATGTTCCTGTGGAAATTTGGTGTGCAGAAAGTGGTTGCATTCCTGATCTGTGCCAAGTAAATGAATCATATAAACAAGTTTGGTACTGTGGGGACATGTTTATTATGATACCACATGCATCCCACACCACCTGGCAGTTCATAGAAAGGTAGTCCTTCCTGTTCACAAACCTTTGTTTCTGATGGCAAGATGGTGGTTTTGTTTCTAAATATGAACATGCTATGACACACAATACTTCAGGAAATTATCATAGAAAGTACACATGATATTAACTCTTTCCTCTGGTGTAAAAGGAAAAACATATATGCTCAATGCTCATGTAGGAAGACCATAGTGATGACATCATTGAGTATTCTGGAGATTGTGGGGCCTGTGAAATACCCACCATGTTCCCTGTTGGTCTTTGAAAGGTCTCACTAGCTACAGCAGAAAGAGTAAGATATTCTTTGGTCTCCACGGGTACTGGATGTCCTAGTCTATTCTAAAAGGGTAAATAATCTCCCGCACAGAGATATTGCATGTTACCCACTAGTGGTAATGTTTTCATTGGCACCTCATGCTACTTTAAGTATACGAGGAGCAAGCTGCAGGATTGTTAGTGAAAGTAAACTGAGATGCAATTGATGCTGCTAGCAGTAGCATTCTTGATATCTGTATTTATTACAACTTTGGCATGGTTTTCCCTTTTATAGTTAGGAGAACAGTGCTATTCAGTTTCCCCAGTATGTGACTATGAACTGAGATTCTCTTCACATTTCATATATTTGCATATCATTAGGATCTCATTTCCCTGCCTGGTTTCACGTGATTGCAGCACAATGGTGGACTAAGAGTTGCTACCATACATGCAGTCATTTCCACAACAAATGTTCAGTACTTACTACCAATTTTGTCAATGGTTCTTTGTTGCACAAGCAAACTCTCTCTTAAACACACACACACACACACACACACACACACATATATATATATATATATATATATATATATAAATAAATATATATATATATATATATATATATATATATATATATATATATGTATATATACACACACACACACACACACACACACACACACACACACACACACGCGCGCGCACACACACACACACACACACACACACACACACACACACACATGCTTACTTCTGTAATTATACACATATGCAGTTCAGAAGAGCAAACTGTGAAAAAATGAACACTTTTTGCTGCAGTAAAAAAGAAAGAATGCTCAAAAAATTGAGCACTGTATTTAAAGGTGTTTCAGCTGGCTTTTTGTGTGAGACCACATTGCAGCAAGATCATGGAATTTGCCCTTATCCCAGTGTTGTGTGATAATTTTATCAGTGGGTGTGAGGAAGGTGCATTCGGGACTACCTATTAATTTTGTTTTTGTTATGGTTGTCAATCATTTTATACAAACATAGACATATATATATATATATATATATATAGGTAATACTACTCAATGCTAGAAGTCTAAACCTCAAAATGCACTCTTTTGAGGCACTCCTAAAAATGCAGAGCATCGATATCTATGCAGTAACTGAGACCTGGTTCAATGCTCCAGAGAGCACCCCTGCAATACCAGGCTACAACTCTTACCACACTTTTCAGCCACCAAACCAAAACCGGGTCTATATTATATCTTCGAATGCTTAAAAAAGCAAACGCTGATTGATCGAACTTATTTTTGCGAAACTGCAAAATATCGAAGCAGCAGAAACTCAAATTTTTTCCTAGGGAAAGAATTCGGTTGTCCGTTTCTGTTGCTTCGGTATTTTCAGTGTTATGGTGGAAAGTTACCAGTCGGATTCAGGTAAGTGTGTGATTGTGTGGATGTGAGTGTTAGGGTGATTTAGGTGAGTTAGGGTTAGGGCTCTGGTTAGGTGTGTGTGCGATTGAGTGGACATGAGGGTTAGGGCAGATTTAAGTGAGTTAGGGTTAGGGAGCGGGTGAGGTGAGTGTGCGATAGTGACGGACCTTAGGGTTAGGGTTTGGGTTAAGGTAAGTGGGTAGTTAGTGGTGTGTGCATAGTTTAGTGTAGGGTTAAGTATCAGATTTTAGGTGTATGTGTGTGGATTTCTGTTTGTTTGGTGTGCTTGTGTTGTGTGTATGTGTTTTGGATCAGCGATTTTTTTCCCTGGGAAAAAATCGCTGATCTGACAGTTCGAGATTGTAAGCTTTCGCTTAAATTAGGTCGATCAATCAGCATTCGCTTTTTTAATCATTCGATGATATAATATAGACCCCCACGACCGAAATACTAAAGGTGGAGGAGTGTCCATATTCACCAAGGATATTCACACCTCCAGGCTAGTTGCCCAACACAATGCATCTGAAATTCTCTAGGTGCAACTAACACTAGATAAGACTGAAATCCAAATTGTAGCTTGCTACAGATCTCCCACCATGCCCCAAGATTCTCACTACACCTTTCTAAACATATTGAAAAATATTAAGATACAACCAAACACCTTAATACTGGGTGATTTCAACTACCCTGCCATTAACTGGGAAAACTACTCGGGTACCAACACCTTTTCCCAACGGTTCTTGGGATTCATAAATTCCAAAGCCCTGGATCAATTTATCCATTGTCCCACCAGGGGCTCCAATATCCTAGACTTGGTCATTACCAACATGGGAGATAGATGCTCCACACCAGTGGTCATCCCCCCATTGGTCAGGTCTGACCATAAGCTAATCATCCTTGACATCTACATCCCACCCCCACCTCCCAGTAAAGAAACCTCCGTAAAAATCTTCTCCAAAACCAACTTCATGCTACTCAAGTCAGAAGTGACAAACTTCATGACATCCATGCAGACGGGAGCTAAAAGTTCAGCTGCTGAATCCTACACTAAAGCACTGAACGAGCACATCCACTCGTGCATGAATTGTGCCATCCCAAATAGAACCAAGATGCTCTCCTCCAAAAAAGGAAGCCAATCTCATGGTCCTCTGCCATAAACAAACAATACAACAGAAGGAAGAAACTGCTGCAGAAAAGAGGAAAATCCCAAGATGTAAAAAAACTCCCTTACCAGCCTCAGTAAGAAGCTGAGATCCCTCATAAAATCTTCCAAAGCTAGTTACGAAAATAAAATTGCCAAAGATTCCAAAAACAACCACAAGGCATTCTATAGTTATGTTAAGAATCTAAATGGCAATGCTCAGCTCTGCTCTGAGCTACAACAGAATGGCATTAGATATACTGTTCCCAAGGATATTGCTAATATCCTGGCAGATCAATTTAGTGCCAACTTCACCCTCCTCTCACCCCCTAAAGAGCCTATCTCAATACCAAATGATTGCCAAATTCCGGTAATCATGGCCACACAGGTAGAAACAACACTCTTCAAAGCTAAGAATACAGCATCCATGGGGCCAGATGACATCCCTAGCTGTGTACTACATGAACTACAAAATTAACTGGGACTTCACCTAAATGTCATGTTTAATCATAGCCTCACCTCAGGCTTCATGCCCACTGAGTGGCGCACAGCTACAAGTTATCCCACTCCACAAGGGAGGATCCACCTTGGATCCTGGGAACTACTGTCCCATCAGTCTGATGAGCCTGATCTGCAAGGGCATGGAGCGCCTTATCATGGAACTTATAAACAAAGACATTAGCAACCTTCAAACACTGGACCCCACCCAGTTTGGGTTTGTGAAGGGCCAACCTTGTCTCCTGAACCTGATTGACTTCTTTGAATCAGTCTCCAGAGCTGTGGACGAAGGTAAGGCGGTCCACACAGCCTATCTGGGCCTCGCCAAGGCCTTCAACACCATCCCCCACTCTGGAATCATAGATAATCTTACTAAGTTGGGCATAAATCCCTACGTCATGTGATGGGTTGCCATCTGGCTTACTGACAGAACCCAGACTGTAAAAGTAGCCAACTCCAAATCCAGCTCCAGACAAGTGACAAGTGGAGTACCTCAGGGTTCAGTCCTGCTACCGATCTTGTTTGGCATCTACTTCTCTGAAGTACAGGCCAACACTAAGGGACTCTGGCTAACAAAGTTCACAGATGACTGCAAACTGGGAGCCATTATTGAATCCCCAAATGACGTGGATATTCTACAAAAGGGCCTTACAGAAACAGATGCTTGGTGCCAGAGCCATGGACTCAAGCTTAATGTCAAGAAATGTAGTTTTCCCCTTTGGGAAAAAACATGTACACATGAATTACCACATAGGTGGCAGTACACTAAACACTGAAAGTGTGATGAGAGAATTAGGAACACAGGTGGACAGTGGTCTCACCTTCGATAACCACATCACCACAACAGTCAGGAAATCCTTCTATGTGGCACACCTCATCACTAAGGCCTTTTCATCTAGAAAAAGAAGGCCATTGTCCCACTGTACTCATCCATCATTAGACCCATTATAGAGTACAACTCCCCATTTGGTATGTACCTCACAAGACATCTGCAACAGCTGGAAAGGCTGCAGAAATACCTCAATAAAATAATCATAGGCCTAAAGCAGATGCCCTATGTTGACTGTTTAAAAAAACTCCAGCTATACTCTGTGGCATATTGTCTACTCAGATGCGATCTCTGCTTAACATACAAGGCCATGTCAAACCCTGAGCTGATGGACATGCTCCACTTAAAAAAATCCCAGTTCCTCAGAGCCACATGCTCCTGGGATCTAAACCTTGTCATCACAATGAACAAAACATGCTGGAGAGATAGGTTCCTGACCCAGAGACTCCCCATACTCTGCAATAGACTGCCCATACATGTATGTACCTCACAAGACATCTGCAACAGCTGGAAAGGCTGCAGAAATACCTCACTAAAAGAATCATAGGCCTAAAGCAGATGCCCTATGCTGACTGTCTAAAAAAACTCCAGCTATACTCTGTGGCATATTGTCTACTCAGATGCGATCTCTGCTTAACATACAAGGCCATGTCAAACCCTGAGCTGATGGACATGCTCCACTTAAAGAAATCCCAATTCCTCAGAGCCACATGCTCCTGGGATCTAAACCTTGTCATCACAATGAACAAAAAATGCTGGAGGGATAGGTTCCTGACCCAGAGACTCCCCATACTCTACAATAGACTGCCCATACATGTCAAGCAGAGCGCCTCCTTGGCCCTCTTCAAAAGGAACCTTGAAGACTGGATGGGAGATAGGAAATTCACCCCGGGGATCATGTCAGACACCCTGCTAGACAGGAGTCCAGGGAAGTAAATATTGTGGGAAGAAATATCCAGGGAATTGTTATGGCTAGGCTTGTATAGGCACTAGGGCCAATAGCCTAGTACCAACCTATGAACCTATTTGTTTACCAGGAAAGTCCAACTGGGACAGAGCCCATTTTCAGCAGAGGTCCAAGGAGAAATGCTTCAGATGCATAGGTTTGGAATGTGGGAAGAAACTTGAGCACCCGGAGAAAACCCACACAAATGCAGGGAGGACATGTAAACTCCACACAGAAGTAGCTGAGGACTGAACCAGAAAACCTCTTGCTGAGAGGCAACAACGCTAACTGCTGTACCACTGAGCCACCCTAACATCTATGAGTCTTGAATGAGTTATCACTGCATTTATTTTATTGTATGCTGATTTTTCACTACTGGGTCAGTTTGTTGAATTATGTAATAGTCAAAGTTCATTATAACAATTAATTCAAGGGGGTTTTGCCCTTTCTTCATGTTTGTGTGAACCTGGAGTTCATATATTTAATTTCTGGTGCTGCAGGGGCAGACATCAAGTAAAAAGTTGTTGTCATTATTAGTTTTACTTTTGGCAATCAGAAAATGTAACCTTTTGGTTTACAATTGTGATTACTTTTTTTGCAATGCTTTTTTTTTGGCGATTAATCATAATTACAGATGAGCATTTTTGATGTTTTGTGTTAGACACACACACACACACACACACACACACACACACACACACACACACACGCACATAGTTAGACAGATAGGTAGATGGATGGATGGCTAGTGTTTTGAATGCTGCATGTGATTTAAATTTTGTAAAAATGCTGTATTTTAACTATTTTAGCCTGAAAACATTGCTGATATGTCTCTCTCTCTCTCTCTCTCTCTCTCTATATATATATATATATATGTTATGCAAGTAATGCTTTTTTTAAAAGCAGTTAAGTAATGCTAAATATTAGATACAGGACAGATTTTTTCATGTTGGGTTAATAGCAGATTAAGAGACAAATCATGTAATTTGTTGTATTAAAAGAGGGTGTTTATACCATGGCAGATTCTCTGAAGTCGCAAGGGATAATCACTAGAGATTTGCTAGCATCTCAAAGGAGAGGCCTGTCATCTTGGACTGGTGTTTGACCAGAGACAGCAATTGTACATCAATAGGAGGTGGATGATCATTCTTGAAGATGAATTTTCAGGAAGGAAGAATGTTCCAAGTATTTAGAACGTGAAGCTCTGGAGACTGTGATCATCAATCTAGAATGGGATGCTATTGGTGTGAAGCAGGTTTATCTAGAGCCTGCAAAAATGTGTTTTAGTTGTAACAGAAGTTGAATTTATATTTGGACTTTTTTGCTTGAAAAAGGGGAGAAGTCTGTACACGGACATGTTCTATTGATGAGTGTGAATTTTCTTCAATATACTTTTTGCAGCCTTGGATAAATCAACATGACAGCCGAATAAAATAAGTATTTATGATGGTCAAAATACAATACTTGATGAAGAAAGCTAGTAGAACCAGTACCATCCTGTGCTAGCTAGCTATATCCCAAATTCACACTGCAAGAAAGTCTTTGCTATTTTTGATTTTTGCCTACAATGGGAAAAAGTAAGTAATTGCTATTGTATTTAAAAGTGACTGTTTTATGCAACACAAGTAAAGCTAAGAGACCTAAAAAGAAACTTGAAGTTTTCTGGTGTTGTTTTCTGAATTCTGATTCATTAAGTTTGTGTACCTCTTTTACATTCCAAGCTACTGAATGAACTGCAATAACCCTGAAGTGAGCTGTGTAAGAAATCACACTTACTAAATGCAGAACTGTGTGTGTGTGTGTGTGTGTGTGTGTGTGTGTGTGTGTGTGTGTGTGTGTGTGTGTGTGTGTGTGTGTGTGTGTTTTATTAAGTATTTGTATATGGAGACACTGACTGAAACATTACTTTAGAGAAGGATGGTGAATAGATCCGTATTTAACAAGCTTTCAAGAGCAAGAGAAGCTTATTACCAGTGTATTAATGAATCTGAAAATTATTGGACCTTTAAAGAATCTGTCCAGTGAAGATGATAGACAGTCATACTTGCATACTTCTGAATGCAGTGCTACACAAGAGAACTGGAGTAAACATGAAAGAGCAGAAATCCTTTCTTTGAAATTAATAGGATATAGTTTAAAAGGCATACATGGAAATGAAGGTTATAGGTGACTTGAAGTATGATAAACTGAAAAAAGAACTTTTGTCTAGAGCAGTTGTTACTCCTGAAATGCAAGCTACTAATTTCTCAGTTAGAGTGAAACTGAATTACATGAAGAAGGGTAGCTGTATGTACTATGGCAGGTCACCCTGTAGGAAGAGGGACAGTAAAAGGAAAAGAGTTGCATGTTAAAGTATTATAGCCTGAAAGTGTTACACAGTAGGAAATAGAGCTGAGTTAGGGAATGAAGAGAAGGTATCTCTGACCAAACAGTACAATTCAAAGAAATGAAATTAGGAGGTTTGCTACCTACTTATTTTTACTTTAATTCTAACTCTGGAGGTACAACACCAAGGTTGAGAGCTATGGTACAAAGTCAAATGTAACAGAGACATTTTCTAACAGACAAGCAAAAGAAGCTTTGTAAAACATGCTAGCACCCATAGATAAACCTTTATGTGGAATTCTCTAAGAAATATCTAGGGCCTGCTACATATGTTTGTGAAATAGTAACACAGATAATAAAAATGTGAGAAGCAGTGTAGCAAATCAGAGAAATCTAAGTATGCAGTCTAAGAACCAATTTATGAAGGAATTTAAAAAAAGCATAAAGTACACAGCTTACAATTAGACACCAAGCAAATTGATTTTTTTCTTCTTCTGTAGACATGCAAATTTAGATCGGTCATCTGTCTATTGTATTAGGATTGTGATAAATTTCCTCTTATAAATGCAAATGCACAGTTACTTTTTTATAGTTTAATATTATCTTGGTGGGGCACTAGGCATTCCAGCTGGATGAATCTAGATAATTTATTCATTCTATGATATGAAGTTTTAAACCAGACTTTTGTTCTGGCAACCAGTGAGCACAAGACAGGGAACTAATCCTGGAAAGCACTTCGGTCTATCACAGAATTTGAATATCTATATATACAGTAAATGACTGTTCTATGTCTAAGTATTGTGGTTTCTGGAGACTAGGACAACTGAGTAATCTAGAGACAGGTGTAAATGAGAGAACATATATACCTGTAGCAGGAGATTTGGCCTAGATATGTTTTTGTGTCACGTTCCCTTTTATTAAAAACAATAATTTTCATAGAGATAAAAAACAATGTTAAGGTTTTCTGGCCGACCATGTTTGCAGATAACTGCAAAACTGGTGCCTTCATAAACTCCTCAGATGATACCAAAATGCTATAAGAGGGTCTGTCCGAAACAAATAGTTGGTGTCAAAATGACAGGCTAAAACTAAATGACAAGAAATGCATAATTGCATCATTTGGCAAGCATTACTCCATTTGTAACCATCACATTGACAACACCTATCTGGAACTTGATCCCATGGTTAGAGATCCTTTGACCAGCGTGTACCCACTATTATAAGGAAGTCTTTGTCATCACACAGCTTATTTCTATAGGAGCCACAGCCAGCTCCAGGGATGTTATTGTTCCACTGTTACACTCATTAGGCCAATGAATGAGTATAATGCCTCGTTTGGTATGTAATTGTCCAGACACTTGTCACAACTGGAATGACCACAACACTTACTCACTAAAAAAAAATCAATGGCCTAAATCATAAAAAAGCTGTGCAGGCCATCTCAAAGCTTTTTTTTTTCTCAGTATCACACAGGCTGCTGTGATCTTTGCCTCACATATAGAGCCTCAGTAGTCCCTGTTCTGTCAGACCTATTACACATTCACAAGTCAAACGATATCAGAAACACCTGCTCAATGGACTGCAATCTCTTTTACAAGATTAACAGAACATGCTGGAGGGATAGGTATGTACCACAGATAATGACAATTCTATGGAACTGTCTTCCTGTCCACATAAAGCAGAATAATTATTTTACTGCATTAAACATAACTTAGATGAATGTATGGATAATTGCAAACTTACCCCTGGTTTACCATCAATGGCCCTTAAGGTGCAGAACATTCAAGCAAAGTCTAATTAAACTTACTAATTGTGGGATAATTAATGCTGAAGTTCTGTTTACTAACAGCATTAAAAAGTACCCCTCACTCTCTTTGCCCTTAAATACATCAGATCTATATGTATATTACATTTAAAATGGTTATCAATTTATATGCCAAAATCAGCATATAATGCCACTTGTTTACGGTAGATGCATAGTACCTTATTTGCACTCAAGGGGGCGTATACAGGTTTACCGGTATTTGATTTTATATTATATCAATATATCTCAATGTATATTGCAATAGATGGTTATCCCTCACATGAAGTATAATCTCAGTCAGTTTTAAATCTTCTGTATGTTTACAGACTATAATTTGACCTGGTAAATGTGTAATACCCAATTACTGATGAAAAATAATTGGACCTGGGCAAGACATCTGGGGTATACCCACCTTGTAATGAATACTTTGTACCCTCCCCAAATCCCAGTCTAACTTGCAGTTTCCTTTCACTTAATCATTACCTAGTCCATATGAGTAGCTAATGTTCCACACCAAGTTTCATTAGTTTGTGTATGAGAAGGTCATGCTTCACCTATTCAAAATGATAATTTATGCCACATGTGCTTGTAATCTACTGCTGGTAAGCTAGACACATAGTTCCAAGTATACAGCTTATGCAAGTGGAAAAGTCCTTTCTAAATGTAAAGTGAGTGAAGTCATTCTTGTCTCGTTCAATCAGCCTGTGCAGAATGCGACTGTGCTTTTTGAGGATTTTTGTAAAACTGAACAATAGACTAGTGAAGTATTTCATCCTTGCCCTTATCTGTAAACAGTTTTAAAAGGTATGTGGTTCCTCTTTTGAGCACTGTGATGCTTTAGCAAGCATTTTGAATGTGTGGGGGCATGAATAACACATAGTTATAGCCATGTACAGCAGCCATGTTCTCCTGAGCAGGTTGTTTAGACCGTGAGCCTCTCTATCGATTGACGATGTCTGCCTGAATAAATTTAAATAGCTAGTTGTTTGCATTCTGTTAAGCATTATCTCTGCCCTTGCTGCATCTTTCAGAAGAGTTGCAGCATACTAAAAGACATTAACATCTGTAGATTAATATTAGCCTTCTGAGTACAGCAATTCCTGTTGTTATAGTTCTTGTCTAATTTTATTCACAAATGCAACATTAAAATGACTTAAATGTACACTTAGGGTTCTTTTTTAGCTTTTTCCTGTGACATGTCATTTATAAAAAAATAGGTTTTCTTGTTTTATGACACATTGAACATGTCATTTAATCATGTTGCTCCAGAACTGATTCAAATGAACTACTTGTAATACAAATGTAAATTGTTGCAGGTAACTATAGTCAATTATAAAAATAGGAATTTAATTATAAAAAAATAGAATTATAATTAATGCCATCTTTCTTTGAGTCTAATCCTGCTACCAAGTATTGTAATATCTGATCAATATAGATCACTTTAGCTCACTTGGATGACATTCCTTCAATCAGCATGAAAGATTTACATAAAATATGTGTGTAGTGTTACATACTGAATTTCTTCATAGACCATTGTCTGAAGCCTGTGACTTTTCAAGGAAGCAGGTGACTGAGGACTTTATAGCAGTACCTCAGGTGATACAGAACAGTAGGTGTAAAACCTGCACTGCACCATACTATGCACTATGTGGCTGCATGCTTATACAACCTAGGTGGTGATTATATACAGGACTACACCTTACAGAACCACACCTTAGGCAGTGATTATATACAGGACCACACCTTAGGCAGTGATTATATACAGGACCACACCTTAGGCGGTGATTATATACAGGACCACATTTTAGGTGGAGATTATATACAGGACCACACCTTAGGTGTTGGTTATATATGGGACCACACCTTATGTGGTGATTATATACAGGACCATACCTTAGGTGGTGATTATATACAGGATCACACCTTAGTTGGTGGATATATACAGAACCACACATTAGGCAGTGATTATATACAGGACCACACCTTAAGAGGTGATTATATACAGAGCCACACCTTAGGCGGTGATTATATACAAGACCACATCTTAGGCAGAGATTATATACAGGACCATACCTTAAGTGGTGATTATATACAGGACCACAGCTTATGTCTATCCACAGCAGCATACTGTACAATAAGCTAGGTTCCTCTGAGGAACTGCATAACAGGAAGATATAGACATACTCAAAAACATTATAGTTGTAAAAATGTCCCCTTATATTTGAGGAAGCTTATAGCAGGCTTGTCATTACTAGGATTCCGACGTTGGTAGAAAACACACTAACTCTATGTGACAAAGATTTTGTTTTAATGGTTTATAGGCAAGTACTAGGTGATGTGCCCTTGCAGGCCATTTTATGTTTAGTCAATTTCCTTTTCAGAGGTGAGGATCAAACCCTGTACCTTGTGTTTGTAAAGTAAATACTGTAAACATTATGTCAGACTCCAACTCCTTCTGTTAAAGCCCAAGCAGAGACCTTGATGACATTTGAATTTGTGACCTCTGGTTTACAAGACCCTAAGTTACTAGGCTACAGATTACTTTATATACTGTTGATAACATAAACATGTTACCCCTGCCTTTTTGTATTCACATTCCATGTGATATCATAGAAACCAGTTGAATAAACATTCTAACCTTCAGTTATAATGGCCAGACTGCATATCTTAACCTAGTTTTCACCTGCTTGTGTCCCCGGCACAAGCCAGGTGGGTGGGGTTCAGCTGGTAAAAGTGCTGGTGTCAGTTCTGAATCCAAACAGTATTACCAGCACAGGACACTTGTGTTATTTTTGTGCCTTTCACTTTATTTCACCATCTTATGCTTACCATCTCCACAGGTTCACTTATAGGCATAATGGTTAAGATATTTGCCTTACAGACACAAGGTGCAGGGTTTAATTCTCACATGGATTAATTGGTGTAAAATGTCCCACAAAGGCAGTTAGCCTAGTACTAATCTATGAATCTCCAATCCACTCTCAGCTATGTCCCTGTGGAAATTAGTTTAGTTTCCAGTTTGCTACCTCGGTACAGGAATACCATTCATTGATCTTACTGAAGGGTTTTTTTTTTTTTTTTGTAAGGATGATTCATACTTCTTAGTATGGTGAAACTGCATTGTTAATATTTATGCTGTCACAGCTACATCACTCAAGCTGTTTGTTGATAGTATTGCCTGAGACATCCTGCTGCTCTTTGTCTTGTCTGCGTAAGACAGAGTACAGGTTACTGAATCAGTGTTATATTAGTGCTGTTGTACGTTTCTGCCTACTCTGAAAATGCAGACATATTCCAGTCTTTTCCTCGTCTTTTCTAAGTGAGACACTATAACACACTGTGTCAAAATTATTTTTGCCTAAACAACTGTTAGTTTGAATAACTGTGCTTGAATGTTTTCAACTCCGATGTGCATGTAAGTGTATCTTTGTATACATTCTTTTTAATAAGATTCCTTTGCCTTATCTTTGGGAAAATTAGTGTTACTAACTTGCGAGAGACTGAGATTTATTGAGACTTCTACTGCTAGTCTTTCCTCTCACTGCTATAGCATTATTTGAAAATATTTATTTACCTGACTCCTCACAGCTCTTTGAAGTTAACTACTATAACTCTCTAGTGAATGAGAGCATTGCCTCATTTCACTAGGCACATAACACCATGAAGCAAAAGCTCACATACAGCAACAAAATAATTCACCAGAACAACCCCAAAGAACAGGAAAGAGGCCCTCTGCAAGTGTACACATTGTAACAATAATTTATATTCTTCCTGTAAATCTATGTTTCTTTTCAGATATAGGTAGTGACTCCCTCTTCAGATTGGTATCCACTCCCCAAGAAGGTACAAATAATTGCTCAGAGCTACAACATGTTGGAAATATTGGTAAACTGATACATTAGGATATCAGAGGATTCCCTTGCAGAAATGTGACTCCTTCTGTGATTGACACTCATGAGTATGATTACAAAGGTATGACATTTCTAGTCAAAGTGCATTAAAAAAATCATTGAAATGTATTTGCACTGCAATCAAACCCTTAGTGTTCCCAGCATAGATGCTGTGCCTTACACACCCCTGCTTTTTAACTATATTAACTCTGAGGTTGCTGTGTCTCATGAACAAGATAAATGTCTGTGTTATCACAATTTTGATCCATATATATTAAACACAGAAGCTGCAAATCAGTGATCACACAGTAGGGTGTCAGTCACTACTGTGTGACATTTAAGCCTGGCACCTAAATCAAAGATTGAGTCTCCTAGGGATTTAAAAATAACATTTGCATTTATATTTAACAGATTATAATAAACTTCTAAGCTTTTTATTAAAAGTAGGTTCACTTGGTTTGAGGTGGGCCTTGGAACCACTCTGCAGATACTTGGGCAGTCCATTCATTCCAGCCCAGTCGCCCTCCTTCCCTAAGCTAGGTCCACTTATATTTGGTCATTTAGTCAGAAATGTATCACTACTAACAAACTACCAGTCTCTGGCTACTACTTAGTCCTATTTATCTTAATTGCTTTATTTTACAGTGTTTCTTATGAATTTAACCCTTTATCTCCTATTCTGCCTGCCCTTAGCACACTTACTAGCGCCTGGTATTTTCCTCATCTGTTATACTTACTGTATCATATGACCACAAAGGCATACACATTGATTCAAATTTCCAGGAATAATCCACCCTACACATTCAATTGATAAATTAAGGGTAACAAATATTTACAATTTCTTTATAACGAGTATCCCACCCTTATATAAGCAGACATAAACCACTAAAACTATATTTACAAATCAGAGGTGATACCCATTATTTAGATGTAGTGCTTGTTTGACTTGCTGTTCTCTGCCTGACTATTGTTGATCTCTGCCTGCATTTACTTTTAGATTGAAGTTATTCATTTAAGGTTAGGTTGCCTATATTTTTTTATCTTTTTCTTATATTGCATTTTGCTTAGTTTTTTGTTGGTTACGGTCAATTAGCAAATAATTCTTTTGAAAACAGTGACTAACATCCAGCTAAATAGTGGGAGGACATGAGAAATAGCATTCCTCATTTAACTATAAATATTTGGTGAAATTTTTATTTAGTTATAGTTCTTGTTCATTTGCTGTTCTCTGCCTGACTATTGCTGCTCTCTGTCTGTATTTGATTTTTTCCTAGCTACCCACCCTTTTACTGTCGTACTTTTGAACTTGGTGGCTTTTAAGTTGCCCGCCCCTACTATAAATCTGATTTTGGAAACTCCTCCCAGTCCCATCTTATCAGCTCATTTTACTGAGCACTGAGATATCAGCTAGGAAGGGTCTCCCTGTTAGTCTCTTAAAACTCAAAGTGCCCCTCCAGGTGTTTCTGCAGTTACCTCTACTGCACCTCTAGGTATCAAATATTGCTTGTTTATATTAGCATTAATAATTCCAAAACCATGCTACATACAAGGTATCAGAATATTTTTATCTTGAAGCATACATGATGACAAACACAACTGTGTTGATATTTGACTTCTGTCAATGAGTATTTGTTAGAACTGTAAGGTGATAAGTTCATTTTTTAAAGGCTCAAGCCACACCCACTGGAAGTTAAAGGTATACACTCAAAAGAGCTGTACTGGAGGGGATGAGTTAAACTTGAATTATCTTCTGTTTCTTCCCTCCCTCTTACTAAAAAAAAAATCACACTTTATTCAGGTGTATTTACTGTATTTGTGCTTCTTCCTACTTTATTTAGCTTTTTCCTGTGCACTCTTAACGTGTTCAGTTGCATTTAATCTGCTGCATTTATTACTGCTTACTAGTAGCCTGATTACATTGTAATTATTATTTTAAGTCTCTTAGTTTTGATTTAAGCACTTGGGCTTCAAACTAGTCATCTTACATAAGGAAGGTTTGTGTTCTACACCCTTGCGGCAGGCAAAGTACCTTACACCCTTCTGAGCTGGAAATTGCTAGCTGATGGCTTATTGTGTCTGTTATTCTAAAAGTGTCTTAGTTCTGGTTTAAACACTTAGGCTCCAGACCAGTTATTTTACATTAAGAAGGTTTGCGGTCTATACTCTTGTAGGAGAAAGGGTAGCATCCACCCTTCTGAGCTGGAAATTGCTGGCGAAGGCTTACTGTGTCTGTTATTCTAAGTGTCTTTGTTTTGATTTAAACAGATGGGCTCCAGGCCAGTTGTTTTACATTAAGAAGGTTTGTGGTCTACACTCTTGTGACAGGAGAGGATAGCCTACATCCTTCTGAGTTGGGAAATGCTGGTTAAAGGCTTATTGTGTTTGTTATTCTAAAAGTGTGTTAGCTCTGGCTTATGCACCTAGGCTCCAAACCAGTTATTTTATGTTAAGAAGGTTTGTGGTCTAGACTCTTGTGGGAGGAGAGAGTAACCTCCACCCTTCTGAGCTGGTAATTTCTGATGAAGGCTTATTGTGCCTATTATTGTAAATGTCTTTGTTCTGGTTTAAACACTTGGGGTCCAAAGCAGTTATTTTACATTAGGAAGGCTTGCGGTTTACACACTTGTGAGATTACTGTCTAGACAGATTTTTTTAACTACTAGAGCATCTAGTTTGCACATAGTTGAGGACTGCTCATCAAGTTCCTTGTCTTATTGACCTATTCAATACTTAAATTTCCCTCACTCCTCCCTAGTAGATCAATAGCCATGGATATACACTTTCTGACTCTTTCTGTGGCCAGTCTGGTTCAGAGGGGTATTCTGAGGCATTGTTGCAATTGTCTCATGTACACTGACAACCCACTTATACTTAATAAAACAGATAAAGTATGTGCGAGGCAAAACTCTCTCATACAACCAAAACTAGTCCTATAGAGGGTGTCAGTGACACTTGAACCATGGCTTTTGTACAGGGTAAAGACCCTACACATAAAATAACTTATTCTGAGGCACTTATAGGTGACCTTTGTAAACCACTAAGACCTTCTGCGCAGTCCAATCAAAGAAAGGATCCTCAGCCATCAAGTAAACACTCTGTTAAAACACCATCCACAGCTACACATAGTAATCCAGTGCCTCAACTGCTAAGCCCTTAAGGCAAACCAGTGTGCAGTCAAATATCCTGGTCATTGTTGATTCTACAGTGAGGCACACTGATGTCCTCTTCAACAGACTGAGTAAGGAGAGAGTCACGCTTAGTTGCCTTTCTGAAACTAGGATCCGTCAAGTCACACAGGCACTCACATCATTGAACCATAGGTACCATTATGACTCTGTCATAGTCTATGTAGGTGTTAATGACCTGAGATGTACCTTCCTTGACTATATGAAGTGAGACATGGTTGAACTCACTGATTATGTGTCTCAGGCAGTGTGAGCCTAGCACTGAGCAGCATACTACTTTCTCCAAGGTTGATGCCACATTACCAACAGAAAATGATTGATTTTAGCAACTGGCTTAGCTTCTGGTGTCAGTCCATGGGGGGGGGGGTACAATATTTGATAGCCTGGGAGGACATGGTTGACAGAACACTCTGCTTTGCCAGGGATGGCCTTCACCTATCCCTTCTAGACTTTCAGATATTGACAAAGACCATTTTTGTAAGGAAATGCCAAACTGATAAACTTACTGACTTAACTGAACCTATGACTTGTGCCTTCAACCCATCAGACGGTCCTGCAGTTAGGCTGCTCATTTCACTTATTGTTTGCTGTACTCCTTGTCCTCCAACCTCGGGTGGTCCCCTCACTACATCTCTTTGCAGGAATACCTCTTTCCTAAGAAAGACGTCCTTCAACTGCCTACACCCTAGGCACCTTAGCGCAGTTTAAAAGTGTGCTTTTCCCCTGCAAAAGAAGCCAAAGTGTATGTAGTTCTATCTAATATTCTAACCTATTGGTTATTGTTTGTAATTGTTATCTACCCGCAGCGTGCATGATAGCAGCCTACTGCAGTCTGTAGCCATCCATCCCTCCCTTCCCGATTTTATAGTTTTTCTCCCTTGACCGATTTTGCTGAATAATTACTTTGTTATTTCATTTCACCACTAGGTGGCAGCATATACCAGGTGTAGATAGCCATAGCCCATTCCTTAGCCCTAGCTAATAACCTCCCTTGCTGTTGCATTTTATTCTTGCTTATTTTTCTTCTTTTTTCCAGAACAGGTTCCTCTCATTTCCTCCTTGCGCTATGTTATTGAGAACCAGTGGAATACTCACTACATTCTAGGGCTTTCCCTTATATTGGCAGAAATCACTTACCAAGCTGTCTGGCTGTAGCACAGTCCCATTTACAGAGTTTAAACCACTGATTGTTTTCTGTGTACCTCACTCCTTCTCAGCTTTACCCGCTCCGTTTGCCCTTCGGGCTCACTCCACTCCCCTACCCTGCCCCCATTTCCCACCTGCCCCCACTATCTGCACATTTATTGGTCCCCAAATACCTCCCTCTCTCACCCCCTTTCAATTATGTGTAACCAACAGCTCACCCCACCCACTTCTTACCTCAGTAAACCTCCATCTATTCCACCACAATGCCCTCCATCTCATCACTCCCTATAATGCCATCTTCCCTACTAATCTCTCTCACCTACCTTACCTATCTTACACAGGTCTCTAACCCTAACCCACACCATACTTCTCATTCACAGTCCACTGCCTCATACCACCACACTCCCACCCCAGCCTACACACTAATTTTGCATGAACTCTTTTCCTCCAACCCAACCTATCTATTCAAACCTAAACTACTCCCTACCCCACCCTCCTTGTACCCAACTCTTAAATGTCATACCAGAAAATCACTACTCTTCCATAACCCAAACTCCCTGTCCCCAGTACACTATCTCCTCCACTATATCTTTTTCTTACTCTTCGGCGACATCCACCCTAAGCCCGAACCCACCTCCAGCATTAAACTCACCAACCAGCCCCTAAAACCTAAGTCCATTCACCTCACTACACTCAATGCACAAAGCCTTAGAAACAAAATCCCTAACATCCATGCCTGGCTCTCCCATAACAGACATAACTGCCATTTCTGAAACCTGGCTTAAATCCTTTATAAAAGATAATGAAATTCTGCCACCAGGCTACTGAATCATTCGTAATGACAGAACTCAAAAAAAAAAAAAAAGGAGGTGGAGTAGCTATTATCTACCTCTCCTCCCATACCATAACTCCTTACACCAATCACATCCCAACCTTTGTGAATGCTAAAATTACAATAGGTCTACTAAAAATAAATAACCACAAGTCCATATGCATCAGTGCCCTCTATATTCCCCCAGGCGAAACATCAAAACACTTGAAGACATCCTCTCCTACTTTGCCTCCAACATCAGAAATGAAACCTACATACTTGGTGAAACAAACATTAACTGGGCCTCTATTAACTCTGAAGCCGCTTCCCACACAATTAATCTGTACAATTTCTCGCAACTTATAAACTCTACAACCAGACCAAATAAAGATTGTACCTCTGGAACCATCACTGATTGAATCCTAATAACTCATCCGAATATTATCTCCAATGCTGGAATACTACCAGATCCTCTCAGTGACCACTTACCAGCCTTCGCCGACTGACTCCCCTCTCCTCTACAAAAACACCACTACACTCAAACCTGCAACCTCTCCTTTTTCAACCCTCTAACTTTCACAGGATGTCTAGCTCATACTGACTGGACCCCTCTAAAAACCCTTCTACTTGATGATGCCGTATCCTGTTTCAACCAATCATTCCTAACCCTTCTTAACCAGCAGGCCACCCCTTCAAATCAGACACATCAAAACCAATCCCTGCTCCTGGTTAACAAAAGAAACTAAACTAGCTATGCACCAAAGAGACAAAAAATGGAAACAATATCAAAAACATAAAACCCCACCTCCCTCCTAGAATTTAAGCAACTTCAAAACTCCACAAAAAAACTAATAACAAAAACCACAGAGCCTACTACTGCAAACTTCAATCCATGCACTCATCAAACCCTAAAAAATTCTGGGAGTCCATCTCTTCCATTCTCCACCCTGGTAATAAAGAAAACCCATGTCCAAATCCCAACCTTACCGACCTCAAAACAGCCACCTAATTCAACTCTTTCTTCGTGGATTGTATCACAAAACTATCCACCTCTTTCCCTCACCCCCCCTCTAGCCCCATCCCCTCCTGCCCCCACCCCTCAATCACCTACCTCCCTCCTCCCCCTTCAGCCTAACTCCCATACCCACAAGTACAATAAAAAGACTGCTCCTCAATCTCAAACTCTGTCGCAATGCACCTGACAATCTTCCATCAACCTTCCTCAAAGATTCTGCAGACAGCATAGCCTACCCCATCTCTATTACAAATAGATCCATACAAGAGTCATACATCCCATCTATCTGGCACCATGCTTACATCATCCCTCTCCACAAAGGTGGCAAAAACATAGACGTTACCAATTTCAGGCCTATTGCTATCCTTTCTCCTCTTTCTAAAATACTAGAAAAAACTATCCAGGCACAACTCATGCCATACCTAACCCTAAATAATCTCCTCTCCCCTACTCAACATGGCTTCTGCCCCAGTCAGAGCATCATGACTGCCCTCCATATGTAGATATAAATTTGCCAGAGTTGTGTTCAAGGTCGATGGTTTCAAAAAAGGAAACCTTGAACGCGATTCTGGCAAATTCCTATCTACACTGTTTCGAGATCTCTCAAAGGCCTTCGACATCATCTCTCACACTTCAGTCTTATCCCTACCACTACCTACTACACAACCACTACCTCAGCCCCTCTACCTAACAAACTCTTGTATCCACCTTCCTTCTCCCCTCTCTTATATACGGCTCTCTCCTGTTCACCAATCTCCAGATTGGCCTACGATCCAAATTTGAATCCTGCTAGCACAAAACCTGCAAATTTGCAACCAATTCAAAAAACTCATTCCACCACTGCCTCTCCCTCTGGACCCTCAAATGGCTTGAACGTCCCAACTACCTGAGATATCTACAACTTACCACTGCCCACAAGTTCATCTTCAAACCTGCTAACTGCCCCTCTCTCGCTACATCTTTAAAACCCTACATACCTAACTGCTCATTCAGATCCGAAAACCAAAATCTCCTTCAAGTCCACAAACCCTCACATCCATGTGGCCAATTACTACTATCCTGCTCCATAGTTAAACAGTGGAACTGTCTCCCTCCTCCTACGCAACCTATCTAACCATAACAATTTCAAGTCTCACCTATTCTCTCATCAATCTTCCCAATGGGAATGCCCATGTCACACTCCAACTTAACCTCCCCTCTAACCCTCTCTCTTTCTACTCTCCACTGTAATCTCATTACCAGTTACTTACACCATGACCAGAGATGATCTCTCCCATACTAGGGACAGATCTACTCCCTACTATTGATGTACTACTGTTTCAAGTACATTGCATACTTGTTTTTCAATGCTCAATATATGCCTAACTTACTATGTGCAATGACTATATGTTTTATATTTAACGCACTGTATATTTCCCAGTATGTATGTGCAATGACTATATGTGCAATGACTATATGTTCTATATCTAACTTACTGTATATTTCTTGATAATTTGTTTATCTTGCAACATGTAATTTCTGTACAATATTTTCTTTGGAGCTTTTCTTTCCGGCCTCCACTGAAAATGGACTCTTCATGGCTCAGTGGACTTCCCCGGTCATCAAACTGAAATAAATAAAATAAATGAAGGAATATCTGAAAGTGGCACTGCTCAATGCTAGAAGTCTTAACAAGAAACTTTACTTCCTGCAAGCCTTCCTCTCCCTAGAGAGTGTAGACATCTGTGTAGTAATAGAGACATGATTTAAAGTCACAGATAGCACCCCAAGAATGCAAGGTTATAATGCCTTTCACACTTTTAGACCAGCTACTGCACAGGAGGGAACTAAGGTGGGATAGTCTCAATCTATGTTAAAAACAATCTAGATTCAGACTAATTAAAGTGTATGATCCACTGGAACTCATACATGAGCAACTCACCATAAACAGGATGTTGTACCATATCCTTGCAACCTATAGGTCCCCTTCCATGTCCCAGGAAACCCATACTACCTATCTCAATGAGCTAGAGTCCCTCACCATTCAAACCAATATGATATAATCTCTCATTCTGACTAATCTCAACAAAACTGAACTAAGCAAAATGGAAGCCTGCTATAACAGAACTGCCTGCTTTGCTACAAATTGCTCATATAGAACTCATCACTGTACTGCTTTGAGGCAGCTCCACTGGCTTGAAATGCCCAACCTCCTAACCTACAATCAGCTCTGCCTCTGTCAGTCTATCTATTACCTCCCCAATAAGTGTCCTGCTCTCAAAAACCTAGTACATCACTCAGCCAAAAATTCTCTTAGATCATCAAGCAAACTACTACTAGAAGTCACCAACAGCTACAATAACTTTGGAGATGCACTATATAGTAGTTCAGTGTCTAAAAAATGGAACTCTCTCCCCACTAGCTTACAAAACACATTGTCTAAAGCCTCCTTTAAAAACCTCATTAGGCAACGTCTCAAGCAAAGTTGGCAGTGCCATGATTGCTCCCCAGGCTAGTGAAAGCAGATAAGGTACACATACTATACCTAGAGTACTTGATAATAGTTTTCACTCTTACAAACACTGGCTAATGCACAATGTATGTACTTTACCAGTGTACTATGTATGTAAACTACCTATGTTCCAAATTTCAGCTGTACTCCACAAATCTATTAATTACCTTTATTTTTAAATTAATATTTTCTTGTTTGTTCTCTCCACTGTAACTGTTGATGTGCTGCAAACCACTGTAAAAGCATGTCTATTGTAATTTGTGTCAATACTGATCATGTCTAAATATCTAACTGTATCTGTAATTTTTCTATGTGGAGCTTTTCTCCCCAGGCCTCTGCTGAAAAAGGGCCTTTTCGGCTCAGTCAGACACCCACGGTTAACAAATGTAAAATAAAATAAATAAATATTTATGGAGGATCTCAACTATCACTCTATAGACTGGGATTCCTACACCAGTTCTAATGCACAAGCCCAACAATTCCTAAACATTGTTAACAGCAACATCCTGGAAGAGTTGGTCCATTCTCCCAACAGGGGTACAAACATTCTTGACTTTGTACTCATGAACATGGGGGGGGGGGTTCCTCACTCAGTGTAATGTCTTCACTTGTCAGATCTGACCATAAGGTAGTATCACTTGAAATAAAATTTAAGTCTAGGGATCCAGCGAAACCAAAAACCTTTAGGAACTATTTCAAATCTCTCAACTAAGCAACACCTTGGCTAAATTCCAAGCACCTCTAAACCCAGCAAACACCATAACAATGCTGAGCTATTTACAAAATCTCTGTACAGCCATATTGATAGCTGTATAGAGTGAGCTGTGCCCACTCACATTAATAATAAGACAAACTCAAAAGGCAAGCCACCCTGGTGGAATTACAATATCAATCAGTTATACAACAAAAGAAAAAAATTCTTAGCCAAGTATAGGAGGAACAAAGCTATATATAATAAAAGGCCCCTGACCAATCTAAACAGGCAGCTAGAGGGTTACTTAATACTTCAAAGGCTAAATTTGAAGAAAAAATAGCTTCCCAGGCAAAGGATAACCACAAAGCTTTTTACAGCTATGTCTGAACCTCAAGGGCAATACAAAACAATATGCAGAACTTATTGTAAATGGCATCACCCGCACTGAACCAGAGACCATTACCATTGCCAATCTTTTGGCTGACAGGTTCGGCTGAACCCCCCCCCCCCAGTAGTCCAAAGGAAATATATCACAATCCCCACAACCATTACTAGTGAACAGGTCATCAATGCATTTACTAAGGCCAAAAACACTGCATCAATGGGCCCTGATAGCATCGCAGGATGTTTAATAAATAGCATGAAAGATGACCTCTCTGGTTCACAAGAGTCACTTTACAACTGGAGCCTCAGTCAGGTTTTGTGCCCAAGGAATGCAGTCATTCCTCTGCACAAAGGAGGTCCAACCACTGATCCGGGTAACTATAGACCCATAAGTCTTACCAGCCTCATATATAAGGCCATGGAAAGAATCATCATGGACATGATAAATGAGGGCATAGGTAACCTGCAAATGCTGATCATCACAGTTCAGCTTTATTAAGGGAAGGTCATGCCTATTAAATCTGGTGGTCTTTTTTGAGAAGGTGATCACTGGATGAAGGTATGACTGTGTGCACAGCCTACATCAACCTGGCCAAGGCTTTTGATACAATACACCACTCAGTCATTATAGACAAGCTAATTAATTTAAGTATAAACCCTTTTATCACCTGCTGGATAGCCAATTGGCTTACTGATTGTACCCAGGAAGTCAAAATAGATAAGACCACCTCTACCAAGAGACCAGTCAGTTGCGGAGTCTCCCAGGGCTCTGTACTGGCCCCACTACTTTTGGCATGCGTTTGTCTGAAATGGAAGCAAATGTTGAAGGTTTACGGCTGACTAAGTTTGCAGATGATTGCAAGCTGGGGGTTATCATTGACTCCTCTGCAGACACTAGCATTCTTCAGGAAGGTCTATCTCTGACTAAAAATGGTGCCAAAGCCATGGTCTTAAATTTAATGCTAAGAAATGCATAATTGTACCCTTATGGAGGTCAATCATCCTGGATAATTATTATGTTGATAATACACTCCTAAGAGTTGACCCAGCGGTCAGGTAGCTGGGTATGCATGTATAAGTATCCTTACCTTTGACCACCATGTGGCCACAATGGTGAAGAAATCCTTTTATGTTGCACAACTTATAAGTAAGGCATGGCATCTAGGTCCAAAGAGGTCATTATCCCACTGTACTCCACCCATATTGGACTAATCACAGAGTACAATGCTGCCTTTGGTATGTACCTGACTAGGCATATGCAGCAACTAGAGTGACCTCAGAGGTTCCTTACAAAAGAATACAAGGTGCAACAACCTGTCTTATGCAGAGTGCCTTAAAGCCTTTTCCCAGTGCTCAGCCTCCTATAGATTGCTGAGGGGTGATCTATGCCTGGCTTACAAGGCATCCACAAACCTCACATGTATGAATCTCCTACATATTTGTAAGTCATAAAGTACCAGAAATGAGTAAAGGGGACAATGACATCTGTAGATCTAGACATAAACTCTTTGTGCATAAGGTGTGCAATAGAGAAGGAATTTCTCACAACAGTGGACAGATGTAGGTTGAAAAGTTACTGTCCACATAAGTTCCCAAATCCTGAATAACTGAGTCAGCTCTTTCCTAAGGGTAGATGGCTTTGCAAATGATACAAAAATGCATTTTTTGGTATTTAATTTCAGTCCATGATTTTAGCAACAGTTATTTATTTGGGACAAACTTAACTGCAGGATGGCCAAGCCATTAGGGGATTCACTGACTGTGCCTAGCTTGCAGTCATCTGCAAACTTAACCAGAGCCCTTTGGTATTGTTATTTTCTTCAGATACGCAGATATTAAACAGGAGAGACCCCAGCACTGAACCCCCAGGGGACTCCATTTTTGACTGGTCACTTTATGGAGGTAGTTTCACCAATTTTGATCTCCTGCATCCTATCTGTGAGCAGGTTGGCAATTCAGTGGGTGACATAAGGGTTTATTTCCAGTTTACTTAGCTTTTCTACTATGTGTGAGCAGAGAATAGTGTCAAAAGCGTTGGCCAAGTCAAGGCATGTGGTATGTACCACTTTACCTCCATCCATTGCTTTGCTGACCTTTTCAAAAAAGCCCACAAGCATGACCAAACTGAAATGGATCCAGTGTTTGGAGGTTCCCTATGTCATTATCAATTAGTTCCATGATGTCTTTCTGTGGCTTTGCATATGAGGCTGGGCAGACTTATTAGTCTGTAATTGCTGTGTCTGTGGAAGGTAGCAGATCTCCATTTGGTGGTGCAAAACCTATATGGAGACTGAGGTTAAAAAGTGTTGTCATGGGGTTAGCTAAATCATGCTTCTTGCTATTTAAGATACATCCAAGGGTATTGTCAAGACCCACCAATGTAGTAACTTAGCACTTTTAGGACTTGGTCACATGTGACACCTGGAGGTGAGCCAGTTTCAGGTATATGTCGTAGGACAGGTGGAGTGGGGAGAGGGGGTAAAGGTTAAGCTGAATTTATCAGCCAAAGGTTCACTATATCTTCAGACTCAGTGTAGGTAACACTATTCACAATCTGCTCAACACATTGCAGTATTGTGCTTCTCAGATTATGAACATAGCTAAAAAGACCTTGTAACTGTCTTTGGCATGAGTAGCTATTTTAGCCACAAACTTGTCTTTGGTTTTATTAAGCTGCTGAGTTGTTTGTTTATTTAATTCATGAAAGCTCTATCATTCTGGGAATTACGCATTACTTTTGGGCAAAATTCTCCTCCATTTATTGTACATCTTGTTGATATTATGGTTCCTCCATGAGGGGTTGTTTCTTTTAGGGGGTTGGTGGTTGTATACTGTATTTTGGTTAACAAAAACAAAATTACGTATCTTGCATTTTATGTGCTTTGCCTTTGCTTAATGAATGAAGATTTTAATGATAACTGATTTACTGACATTATAATTTGGCTTAAACAATGTCTTGAATTCTCTAGACCTGAATTGCAGACAGTTATCACTGACAATCTGCACAGGTGACTTGTTTCTTGCAAATATTGCTCTTAGTAGTGCTAAATTCCCACACTGTGAAAGTAGCGTACCCTAAATCTGACTACCGAACAGGTACCAGTGGTGTCCCACAGGGATCGGTCCTAGGTCCTCTCCAGTTTGGCATCTACTTCTGAAGTTCAAGCCAACACAAAAGGACTCTGGCTGACCAGGTTCGCAGATGATTGCAAATTGGGAGCCATTATTGATTCTCCAACTGATGTAGACATTCTACAAAAAGGTCTCACTGACACCAATGACTGGTGCCAGAACCATGGCCTTAAGCTCAATGCCAAAAAGTGCATTGTCATTCCCTATGGGAAGAATTCAGTGCCCATGAACTACCACATAGGCAGTAGGCCACTAAACACCTGAAGGTGTGATAAGAGACCTGGGGACACAGTTTGACAGCAACCTCTCCTTTGATAACCACATTGCCACTGTAGTCAGAAAGTTCTTCTATGTGGCACATCTTATTACAAAAGGTTTCTCATCCAGGAAGAAAGAGGTCATAATCCCTCTCTACTCGTCCCTCATTCGACCTATTATGGAATACAATGCCCCATTTGGTATGTACCTCAGTAGACACCTACAACAATTGGAAAGGCCACAAAATACTTCACTAAGAGGATCTTAGGCCTTAGACACATGCCCTATATGGACAGACTCAAAAAAGTCCAGCTATACTCTGTCTCTTATTGCCTACTTAGAGACGATCTCTGCTTGACCTACAAAGCCATGTCTGACCCAGAGCTGATAGATATGCTACACCTAAAGAAATCCCAATCCCTCCATGTCACATGCTCCAGGGACCTAAACCTCATTGCCACAGTAAACAGAACTTGCTGGAGGGACAGGTTCCTAACCCAGAGACTTCCCATACTCTGGAACAAACTTCCCATTCACATCAAGCAGAGCACTTCACTAGTCCTCTTTAACAGAAATCTTGATGAGTGGATGGTCAATAGGAAGTTCACCCTGGGGATCACTTCAGTGGCCTTGCTTGACAGGGGTACTGGGAACTAACTTTGGGTGGCATGATGCCAGGGAATCTTCTTGGGGTAGGCTTATATAGGCTCCAGGGCTGCTAGCCTAGTACATACCTATGAACCTATAAAGTATTTTTAACTATTGTGGCCTCCATACAGATAACTTCTGCCCAGTTTGAGAATGGATTTGTCATTGTCAGACATATCCTGTTTGTAACTTCCATTTGGAAATATCTGTATACAGTCTCTTGATAGTTAATTGATAGTGCTTCATCTGCCTTGCAGACAGAACTGACAGTTTTGCTTATATAGATAGCAATGATAGATTATGTACATAGAGACTTACAGACGTTGTATGACTGCAACCAAATCATTTGTGTACATTCATGATCTGTTGATCACAGTTTTGTGCGTTTATTGTAAAATGAATGCCATTTGTTGGAAGTCACTTTAGATGTTCACTGCTTATTTTCAGTGTAGTGAGATCCTTTTGCTTTGCAATTGCTTCTATATTCTGTGCTAACACATGTACACTTCTTTGGTATTTACATAAAATGAAACACGGATTGTTTTTTTTTAAATCTGTTTAAATGGCTATAAACATCCTATAGCACTTCTCCATACAAATTCACATTGTTTAGTGTGTGAAAATGATTCCATTCTGCTTTTGCAATGTTTGCAGACTTTTGTTTTCACTTTGAAACACAGTTTACCCATTCACTATTTCTTTAAGTGCTCACCTGAAAAAGTTTTATTTTACTTATTTGAATTTTTTTATTAGTGGGTAGAGTGCTGATCCACGTGGACCTTTTTCCGGACACAAGGTGCACTAATTTCTGAACAAAGTAGTATGCAGTAATTTGTGAAATGTGCTTTGATCTGCTTTCACACCAGTCATTAGCTCACCAGACTTTTTTTCTGTACACTTGCTTTAGAATTTAGTACTTTCACACTAACGGGCCCCTTTAGAAAACCAACATTACTTTACAATACAATGTATGTGCTGTTAGAATTAAACAGGACCCCCAGTCTGGGGCAATTTAGGTGACACTGACATTTTTTACTTATGTCAGTCAACATATCTACCTGACGTGTGACATTTATATATGACCTTACAAGTAAACAGATACTCTGAATGCTTGATTTACTTTCAAGCATTTAATTAAATTCAGCTTGACATTGTTAAAAAAAATAGTGGCAATGACTTAACTGAATAATAGTTTTGGCTGTGAAAAGCAAAGTAATGGTTAGTCAAACCAAACAAAACAGTTAACCAGCTAACAAAATATTAATGGACTGCCTGATAACTCTGATCACTGAATTGGTACATGTAGATATTCTGATGATGTATTTGGTAACTCATTAGTAATAAACAGCATTTACTAAATGAGACACAAATGGTAATAAGACATTTTAGACAAAAGCTATACCATTTGACTGACTATTCAACGACATAATTCACTGACTTTTAGTAAAAGATCATCTGATGTTGCAACCAACAGATAATTAACAGTACAGTTCATTACATGAATTAGCAGCAGATTGCATGTGAAAATAAGCTAGAAGCAATTACGCAAACTTGACAAAAATAAAAGGTACGGTCGCTCCTTACTTTCACTGACAAATGTGTGTTGCAACAACACCCAACTTATAGTCATTGCCAATGAAAATTCTAGTTCATTTAGATCATCAGATGTTTTAGGATACAGTGAAACATACAAGTAGTTTGTGATATTACCTGTCTACACAGGTTATCCATGGCATTTGTCTCTATTCTGATAAGTCACATCCTGTTGATGACATGTCTGGCATAACATAGTCCGAATATGTATTTCCAGTTCCCATCAGCATGGAGTCTCAGTGACAAAAGCAGGATGAATCAATTTGTTTGAAGTCCCGCTCTTTACCTGTAACACTTGGTATTTTAGGTACATGACTACACGGGTACTTTCATGTGTTGCACTTTCTACTTGAGCTGAGTTTATGAGGGTTAGAGGTGTGATGATTTAATGTCATGATTGAGTTGTCAGTTTCATTGCCACATGCATATGCTTTTTCTTAACAACACATGACACCTGTCTCCCTACTCATGGACAGCCGAAACCATCACCTCAGTGACTATGTAGAGAAATGCCAGGACATATACACATTTGGCATAATGAGCATGCACACTAGCAGCTGCTGTGGCAGTACATAAGGTATGGCTGATTCACAGATGCAGACAATGTGGTCAGGCATATAAAGCCTTTTCTGCATTGTGCCGTAGTGCAAACCTGTTCTGAATACTGATGAGTTTTGGTTTATTATGCTAGGAACAACAGCAGCTATAGCAGAACAGCATATGTTAGTGGCAGCCATCAGACCACTCCCCACAATGTTGTGCATCCTGTGATCTTTGCAACCACAGAAGGTACAATTTGGGCCTTATGTACTTGCACCTAATGGACCAATCGTTACCTAATACTGGGTGAACAAAGACACCATATGAGAACTATTCCAACTGTGTAAGCAGGATCAGGGGGGATGCATGGAATGCACATCCTAATGGACACAAAAGTATGTGTACTATTAACCATTCTAACTACAGGGACATGATGTCACTGATTGTGTGTTTGGATAATTGAAGGGATACTTCAACTGTCTGGGCACATCAGATGGGACAATATGCACCAGATACTTACAGCAAAATCATTGAGATGTACACTATGATACATAACATGGCACTTTGTGAAAACTACAGCTGCAGAGAAACATTCCAGCAGGGGCTTGCATAGTAGTACCAATGGCAGTGGAAGATAATCTGTGGATGAAATAGCAGCATTAGTAGTACATGAGAGGAAGATGTGGACACAATACATCACAGCACTGGTGAAGAAGAAACACCTGGTCCACAAGTATGACCATGACAATGAAAACATAAAATGAGATGATACATGCATTATCACATCTAAGCAATGCAAAGTAATGCATGCACTCACTGCATTGTGCATAGACATAACCTTACTTATGCAGGTTAGGGGATGGATGGAGATATAGTCATCACTTGGTCTAGTCGCTGGTGTGTCACAATAAGCTGAAAACAACACTATAATATGGGTAGGGTCATGAGATGAGAATTTGGTAGCCACACACTTTGTGAGCAGGTTTTTGGGAGTTAGGGATCAAATCATTGGGGGCACTTAAAATGGCATATCATAGCCACTGGAGATATTCACTGCAGTGGCCTGCCATCTTGGGACTTGATGTGATCTGAGGTACAGATGATGTAGGAGTACAAGTCTGGGTGCTGGCACCCTAATGAGGTGACCCATGGCAAACGTCTACAGAGCTTCAATGTTCATGACCTAGACAATGGCTATGAGGAGACATGGCACTCCATATGCCCAAACATGACAACAAAGATGTAGCACTATGAGAAGTTACATACAGTTATATAATATATGAGATATGATATCTGCATTGAGCCCATTCATTTTATACATTGCTGCACATGTTGGCTTTTGCATATGCACATCATATGTTGCCCTGTTTGCAAACTTTTCTAATGTATATTATGTATGTATATAATAAAAATAATGTTCATCAATCAATATCCTTATGTACTGTGTTTCTTCTATGTCAATGGCTAAAATATTTTATTCAATACTTATGTATTTACCATGAGCTGTACCTGTACTCATTATTGTAATAGTTCTTATTGTCAGTCATAGCCTGCGTCGTGGCTGAAAAAGGTTTGAGGATCAGTTCACTTATCTGGTTAACAAATATAATAAATAAATAAATAAAAAACATTCATGTCTAGCCTCTGAGGCTTCCCGGTGTTGAAGCTGCACATCCTTACTACCCACATATGTGTAAATGCTGATCACCAAGTGTGGCAGCCTGTGTGACCATGGCCGACAGTGGAACTATTTCAGAAGTGATCTCTGTCATGTGTGTAGGTAAGGCATGTGGCCAGCCGACTCACATCAGGGCCTTCCCACTACTAAACATTGAACAACATGTTGACAATTAGAAACTGTAGAATTAAAAACGGCACAGGGTACAGAAAGGTGCAGGAAATATGGATAAATAAATAAATAAACTGCACCAATCTTCCACTAACCAACAACGTTTATTAAATAAAAAAGGAAAAAAAAAACATAAGCACTTTCTCGATTACCAATATCGCTTCATCAGTTGACAACTAGATCTTAGCAGGATATGAGTTAGACAATGTAGGTCTGACAACCATGACTACAGCTTACACCGCAATGAACAAAGCAAATTTTAGTTTTGCTCATGTGCAATCTGTGAAAAATACTTGCTAATATGTCTGAAAGCTGAATTACCATGGTGCAAGCAATATTTATGATCAGGCTTTTGGCATAGCAAGTAGCCAAGGGATAATCATGCATCAAGCAGGTTTTTAACTTTCCCTTTTCAGCTAATAACTGAAAGCCACAAAAGATTAGAATGGAATACATTTTAGAAGAAAAAAAATGTACCAAGAGTTCAGGGAACTGAAGAGACATCTGGAATCTCTCTCTCTCTCTCTCTCTCTCTCTCTCTCACTCTCTGTCTCTCTCTGTCTCTCTCTCTCTCTCTCTCTCTCACACACACACACACACACACACACACACACACACACACACACACACACACACACACACACACACACACACACCTCTGTGGATTAACCAGTCTGACCGACACGTGCACACATTACACAGACATTGCAGTGCACACACACACACACACACACACACATACACACACACACACACACACACACACACACACACACACACACACACACACACACACAGTGAGCGCACATGCAAATCTATACCTTTCAACCAATCATACACACAATATACACCTGCCATAAGCATCAGACCATGCTTATCTGCATACCTGTCAAGCCTCAAAGCACATATGCAAACCCACACTTGTAAACACACCAGTAGCTACAGTGTCTTGCATGCAGAGAGACACAAAGTCATAAAATATCAGGATTTCCAGGCCAAAATGAGAGCAATGTGGAAGAAAGATACCCAGAAAGTTCCAATAGTAGTAGGAGTAATGGGTCTTATTAACAAGAGTCTACAATCATATTTAGATATGTTACCAATACACGTAACCCCATATGAAATGCAGAAGGAGTCATTACTCGGCACATTGTGGGTACTGCGAAGAGCACTACTGGCTAACATCAAAGATTAAAACAGTACTAATTTCATGAACTTTAATTGTACTTTGACTTAGGAATGGGGTCCATTCCCATCATGGTATTAGAAACCCCCAAAATTTGGAGAAATTGAAAAGAAAAAAGTAAAAACAAAAACCAGGCTGGAGAAGGTGGAAACCAATAGGTTTCAAAAACCACAAAACTGAGAACAAATATCCACCTTACCACATGGAATCCAAGTACAGAAAGGGAGCACAATACGAAAATAATGTAGAGACAAAGCCACTTTAAAATGGATTTAAGCCTTTAATTCACAATGTGCTTCTTGTCCACATACAAAAACAGACTTCTTCAGAATAAATGAATGTGAAAACAAATGAGTTTATATATATTTTGATGCCACCAATTAAGTAATTAAAACCCAGTTTAATACACCTAATAAAAACATTTAATTGTAACCATCTTTAAATACATACTAATTCTGGACTTGTGTCAAATCTTAGTTTTGTCTAGAGTCTAGACCCTTTACAAACATTAACTACTCGCTGAATAAAACTCACAAGTTAAAAACATAGTATTGTACTTAGTATAACAATTGTTAAAATTGACTATTCTAAGAAGTAATGTAGTACATCTACATCTGTGACATACCCTGTTAAAAGTCATTCTAAAGCAAAACTGCAGAGAGCTGCAAGCTTTCTAGTGGCAGACATATAACTGACAGATTTGGAAACTCTTTCTTTTGTTTCATTCCCTTCCCCTGTGAAGTGGAATTACATCTGTCCCATTACAGTTGTTTCATGTATCCATTCCCATAGTGAGCTCTACAATTATTTAATCGGATTTAGTTACTATTCCGGCTAACTGTATAATCTTAAATACAGTCCATTGGGTCCAGGGGTTGTGTTTGTGGGCAAAAATAATTAGGCGTTGCACGCATAGTTCCCTTTAAGAATAAAAGCAGGATATTTATGCCTGCTTTTACTTTCAGTACATCTGGGATGAGACAACATAGTCCATAAAAGGAAATACAATTTAACAACTTTACATTAAGTATAAAGTGCCTTAATGCTGTATGGATTGTTAGGCTTTTCAAATAAATACTCACATACATTTTATTTAGTTTAGGAGGAATTTATCAAGAGCAGAAGAATTTTTAAGTGTTTTAGCCATTTCTTTCAGACTGCATATCTTTAAAATTAGCCTCTTGAATTGATATCTTATAAGCCCTTATTTTTGTGGTATGTTTTCCAAAATATTTCTCTTATTTGGTCAGTGTTCAGGTAGTTGAAATGAGCATTGAGGGACCATTTTCATTTGAAGAAAGCAAAAAAAAAGTCACATCAAAAACATTGAGATAACAACTGACACGTGATCCAGATTTGATATTTGCTGAGTTTCCAAAGAATAAAAACACTCAGTGCTGAGTATGAGTTCATTGGAGATTTCAGAGATAAGCTTAGAATAAGCTAAGAATTGCAGTTGAAGGTACTTACAGAGATGTGCTGAGTTAGAAAAGATTTAAGTAGATTATTGTGGTGAAACAGAAGCTATAACTTCTAGTCATTACATTTTTGGCAGGAATTTTAGTTTAACAGGCAAAGGTTGACATAACTTAGAGATGATAGTAATAATAATAATAATAATAATAATAATAATAATAATAATAATTATTATTATTATAATAATTATAATGATAATAATGCTGATGATAATACCAGCAACAACAACCCCGGAAGGTCAGTTGTGACTCAGTTGCTAGTTTTTTTTTTATTTAATAAAGATTTCTTTTTTGCTGCTGCCTTGTCTAAGTGTAAAAACATTATTATGTGCTCCAGACGTGGATGCCAAGAAATTCATCTTGAGAGTGAAACTTGAGAGGTGGGTCTTTGCATCCTTGTTGAAAACACATAATTAAAGGATAAAATCAAATACCTGATCATAATTCTTTGTAGTGCATGGACCTTTATCTGTTACATATACTACTGGTCACAGGAAAAAAAAATATGTGCATGGTTGCCACATGTGGTAGAAGTGAAATTTTTGTAAGGAAGTGGGAAGAAGCAAAAACAAGGAAGCAGTCCAGAATTACCACAAGGAATCCAAAAGAACCGGACCAAAGCAAGGACACGTAAAATACTCCAATCTTTATTGGCTCAAGCAAAAAAGCACAGTTTTTAACGCTCCAGAGTAAATTCAATGCTTTTTCGTTCAAGCACCTCCCGGACTTCATCAAAAAATACAAAACATTGCAAATACCTGCATTTAAATAACCACACGTCCACAAGGCAATTAATTCCTGATGTACATTTAAAAAGACACGCACACAAATCATGATAAAAGTTAAACATAAAAATATAAAAATATTAAGTTTAAGTACTTTCTATTAAAATACACACATAATGCCACAAGCCAATTATAATTTAGCTGCCCTGAGTTTTAGCAAGGGAAGAAGAGAAATATGGTCATTGAGACCTGGGTGTTTGTTTGCCTCCTAGACTATTTGCCAATAGGTTTCCCTAAATGTTAACTTTGTTTCCCAGGGGCCTCCTCTGATGTCCCTGGATAATAATTCCAAGACAAAGAATTTAAAGTTGGCCGCCTCACATTGTAGTGTGTGCCTGAACAGTGCATTCTTAGTGTTACACTTTTTAATATCATTGAGATGTTCATATATACAGCGTTTTAATTGCCTCTCAGTTTTCCCCACATAAAATGCATCACGCTGACAACATAAGGCGATGTATATCATACCAGAGGTATTACAGTTAGAGTATGTTCTACCCACCACCTTTTTCTTCTTTGCCTTAATAAAGACACTTTCATCATGAATAATGTGGGAACATTGAGGGCAGGCACTAAACCTATATGTACCTGCTTTTCTGTGAGGAAAAATGTGCTTATGTTGATTTTGCTCAAGTAGATTTTTTATATTCTGCCCCTTTCTGTAAATAACTTTAAGGGGCTGATTCTTGAAGACATCCAGACCCGTACATTCAACAGATTTGTTCCATTCTTTCAATAAGATGCCTTTAAGGAAATAAGCATCAGCACTGAAATTTGTAACAAAAGCTCTGTTGTAATGTAACTCTGACGCATCATCAAGTGTCTTTTACCCACCATAAAAGAGCCTGTACCTAGTATTGTGGGGTATTTGTCCTGTCTGCCCATAAGTACCTCATTCTTAACATCCAAGATCAGGGTCCCAGGATAGCCTCTTTCCCCAAACATCCTTGCTATGGTATCACATTCAGTGTGAAAATCCTCATCTAATGAGGTCATGCGGCTAGCTTTGACCAATTGACCTTTGATGATACCTCTTTTTTGAAAAGCAGGATGGGCACTAGAATACCAAACATTGGAATGTGAAAACGTTTTCTTCCTATAAATTTTAGATGTAAAACCTCCCTCAATCTTGAAAATAGAAACATCCAACTAATGCATCAAGTCAGAGGTAACCTGATGGGTGAATTCTAAAAATGTAGTAGTTTATGCAAGTAACCCATGAATTCATCCAACTTTTGCATATTGTCCCCCAAAAAAAGACAAATATCATCCAAAAATCTTCTGTATATCCTCCAGCATTTGGAGAATGTACTATTAAAGACAAATTTGCGCTCCCACATAGCCAAAATGATGTTGGCATATGTGGGAGCACAATTGGCCCCCATAGGAACCAAAAAATATGAAGTTGTTCTCAAGAATTAATTCGGCCAACTCAATACAAACAAAAATGTTGTTGTTTGAAACCCCTTCTTGTAACCTGAGGGCCTCTTCTAACCGCATTAATCAATAGTAACAAAAAGCAGGTCTTCTGAAAACAAGTCTGACCTAACATTACATAAAAAGTCCCAGGAATCCAACAGAATATGCTCTTCTCCTTTCCACAAGCTCTTCAGTTTCCAATCTAAATATTTGGCCAGGGGAGCAATTTTTGAGCCCTCTGAGGCCACAATGGGTCTCAAGGGTGGATTCTGGATACTTTTATGTACTTTGGGTATTCCAAACATGGATGATACCCTAGGTTTATTGTTTTCCAAGTATGAGTAAGTTGAAAATTCAATCACACCCTGATCAAACAAGTCCTTTAAGGCAAAATCAGTTTTGCGGTAAGAAATATTTATCTCATTAAGAGAAACCAGACTGTATTTAGTTTCATCATGCAAAATAGATCACATGTTGCCTTCATATAAGATCTTGTCCATTAGTAGAATTCCCCCTGACTTGTCTGGTTCCATCACCATCACATTAGGATTAGAGCACAGGTCCCATAACAATTTTTGTTCTTCCATAGGTAAATTGTAAGTAATTTTGTAATGAGGGTGCACTCTGCGCACTTCCCTCTCCAGAACCTGTTCCAAGTTTCTAAGCTGGGGGTGGAGGGGAGGATTGTAAGTACTAAGTTTCTTAGGAACCATGGTCTGGGTTGTTGGAAACCCTTGCCCAAAGATGTACTCTAAATTCAATTTACATACAAACATCTTGATATCCATTATAACCTTTGAAAGGTTACTTTTCTGTATAGGAATAAATTTAAATCCTTTCATAAACAATCTAAAGAAATCCAAATTAACCATCACATCACTGTAATTAAAAATATGAAAACCAAAATAACTGAAAACATTGTTTTCCCTTGTAATCATCAAGTTACCATTCATCTCCAGTACCTGGTGCATCCCCCCCTCCCTTCTGGTATCCTGGTTCCCTGAAAAATGGTTGTCCTGATGGTTATTCAAATTTCTGATTTTTTCAGACCTGCATGGGGGGACAAACTCATTTTCCTGTTCTACATTGTCAGTTTCCTGTATTTGTGAAGAAGAATTCTGATTATTGTGCATATCATGAAAATCATGTTCATTCATCTTATGATTACCTCCTACATACTCATCACCTTCTTGTGATATAAAATTGTACTGTGCCTTCGGAGCAGGGTACTGTTTACCATCCCTGTAATCCTTCAGGTCCCTATTCATTTTCCTATATTTCCTTCTTAAAATATCATCACACCTCTCATCCACAAAGCGTCGGACATCAAAGTATCTAGTCCTTTCATGTTCAATCCAAAACAAGTTGCTAGTGATGGCATTATTTAAGCTATCAATATACAGCTTTAAATTATCCATTTCTCGCTCATTATTTTTGATAATGGCCATCAAAATATCAAAACCACATTTGTCAAAAATGGCTAGGAGTTCAAAGTGAAACTCAGAGTCTGCAATAACATTGTTCGGGTATTTATGAACCCGTAAACCCTTAGGGACAATACCAGCCATAACACATTCAGTTAAATACATGTTATCCAATGACAAAGATTTGTACCTTAAGACAACATCATACATTTTGTTCAGTCCATGAGAATAATTGTCCATGAGTGATTTGTTACCAGCAACAGTCTCCGGTTTGCAAAAAAACGGCTTATGCATCAGCCAAGTTTTTAAATCCACCTGGGAAAGATTCAGCCTCTGTGAAGACTGACCAGCTTCTTCCTTGATCACCAGGGTAACTCCCCCTGCATACGAACGACACTAGTAGTGCTTGCCAGTGTATTCCCTTCATGGTGCCCTTGAGAACTTAAATATGGCAAGCCTTCTTTCTGAAGAACTTGTTTTAGCCATTGTACATGTTGTATAAGGACGGAAATGGCTGCCTCTTCCTGGTTACATGGAATGCTGACGCTCAAAATGGGAAGGAGCTTATACTGTACTGTACCATTTGCTTTTCTTTGCAATTCCTTACAGAAGTTTCACTTCGACCACTCGTGGTGACCACATACATAATTTTTTGGCATTCTATTTCAGTCCATGATTCTGGTGTCAGATATTGGTTTGGGACAAACCTTCCCATAAGACAGCAGACTGAGGCATTTAGGGATTCAGTTACTGCTCACAGCTTGCAGACTAAGTCAGCCACATCACATTTACTTATCAAAATGGGTGTGGTAAAACTTGGGGCTTTAGTCAGTTTTTTTTACCCCTTCTAAAAATGGCAACCCTTGCATTAACAGTGCAGATGATACACACAAATACACATTTTCTAAGCTGTCTTCACCCACAATTGATGACTAGTCACACATAAGTGATTTTCTCCAGGATGGACTGAGTTTGAACAAACATCCCTGAGTCTGTTACTTCTGATTTGATTTCTTCCCAAATGTTATAGCTCTCCTGCTGCTCCACTTAGCATTTTGTAAGCTCCTATATGTCCTTTTTCATTGGCTCAGTTATAGTATCAATAAGGGAGGAGCTCTTAAAAAATCAAAATGGAGATAGCCTGACTATGGACTTTTTCATATTTTTTTGAAATGGGAACAAGCTTAGTGCATGCAGAAAAACAAACCAACAATGTAATGTTTTTTTGTCAAAAGTTATTGGCCAGTTTTACTGACTGCAATGTGCTGTTGTTAAACTGAAAAAAACGATAATATGTTGCATCTATGATTCCTCAGCTGGGCTGGAACTACACTCTCACTCTATACTTTCACTGCATGTGAGTGTGTGTGTGTGTGTGTGTGTGTATGTGTGTGTGTGTGTGTGTGTGTGTGTGTGTGTGTGGGGGGGGATTGCTTGCTCGCTCTCACTCTTCCCTGTCTTTGTGTGTGCGTGTGTGTGTGTCTGTGTGTGTGAGATCACTCACTCGCTCTCACTTTTTACTGTCAGAGAGTGTGTGTGTGTGTGTGTGTGTGTGTGTGTGTGTGTGTGTGTGTGTGTGTGTGTGTGTGTGTGGGTTTGTCCCTCGCTGTAACTCACTCCGCTGTAAGTGTGTGTGTGTGAGATTGCTCACTCAGTCTAAGAACAGAAGTCAAAATCCACAATTAAGGGTGGAGTTTGACTTGCGTACTTCCTTTTCACTTTTCTGTTAGACTGCAAGCTCTCATACCATCCCTTAAGAAGTTTAATTTCAAAAAGAAAAACAAAATGCAGTGTTCTAAAGTCCTTAGTGAACACAGTCCAACAAACAGTAGCAAAACTTCTATCAACTTACTTAACCTTTGTGGGTGAGACAAAGAATCAAAATCAGGCAAAGCTTTTCCGTGAACATTGCTCGAATTCACTTAAAATGTTAATAGAAGAAATGGATTTGCATTACTATGAGTTTCTGAATAATAACATGTATGAAACTCTGTGACAGCGCTTCTGCTGTTTAGAGAGTGTAAAATACATTTAAAACAACAAAAAAACTAAAAAACAAAAGTGTGTGTGTTTATTGTCTATGTGTGAGTGTATGTATGCATGCATGTGAGGGAAACTAAGATAGATCGAGCCATTATTATACACTTGCTAAACAGTGCTTTTGCTGTTTAGCGAGTGTAAAAACTAAGTATAGCAGAAAAAAAGTGTGTGGGTGTATGTTTATGTTTCTGTGTGTGTGTATGTTTCTGTTTGTATGTTTGTTTCGGTCTGTATGTATGTCTGAACATGTGCTTGCATGTATGAAAGTGAGGTGTGTGTGAGTGAGACAGAGTGAAGACTGAGAGCGATCGAGCAACAGCAGCATTGAGGTCTACGTACATCTCACCTCTTAAATCAAATCAACTGGATAAAACCTAAAATAAAGGGGGAACAAAGGCTCAAAGCAGGAAAATATTGCTCTTAAAAAAAATCAGAAAGTAGAAGACTTGTGTTAGCCTGCATCTTTCTGAAGTGCAAGGGTGTGTGTGTGTGTGTGTGTGTGTGTGTGTGTGTGTGTGTGTGTGTGTGTGTGTGAGAGAGAGGGAGAGACAGTGAGTTGATGGGTCACTGGCAGCAGCAGATAAGAGGATTGCCTATCTCTTGAAGTTTTAGCTCAAGAAATCTGGATTAAGCCTGAAATAAAGGGCGAACAAAGGCTCAAAAATAGGAATAGATTTTAAATGTCATACTTTTAAAAATTACAAGTAGGGGACCAAAATATAAAACAAATATCCAGACATTTTTTAAAAATGATATATTTTGGATGTAAAATACTTCCTCTAACACCATTTACATATAATACAGCAACTTTGAAACATTAGGCTGAGGAACTATTTTACATCCAAAATATATAAAAAATAACATAGTAATGAAAAATATATAAATAAGTAAGTAAAATACAACAATTTTACAGAGTCCCCATTCTCCAAGTGCAATAATGCCCTCCAGGGTGTGTGTTAATGAGTAATTAATGCCCTTCCAGGGGTGTAGAGGCCCTTCTCCTGTGATGCTGTGCCTCTGAACATCCCTTTGTGGGCATTAATTACCTATTAACACAAACCCTGTCAGGCATTATTGCTTGCTTTGAAAGGTGCTTAACAATTGTTAGTTACCTTTCTAAGCACTGTTAATATTGGGTGTCACGCTAGCATACCACTTAACTAGCTTGCCATTTTCCCAATATTGGAGTGTAATCATGGCACTCCATGCACTACATTGTTATTAGATTTGATTACCTTGTACAAAATCATGGCTTCTGTAGTTCTCAGCTTTCCATGATTTTGGAGAAAGCCCCTGGTTTGCCTTATATTTTTGCACTTTTTGTTGTAAAATTAGTCAGTCACTAATGCCAGGCATTACAATTTCATATTTCTTATTGTTCTAGAAAAGCATATTGATGCAAAGCCTGATGCTTTATCAACTTTCTGAGCAAATTACAGTAATACTTTCAAAACTTCCCTGATTTGGAGCCTTTGTCCACCCATTACTTTGTTTTTGTCTAGAATTAAAGTATATGTCTTTCTATAAATTCATCATATTCTGTAAAATTTCCATCCTACAATATCAAAATGCCATCCATAAATTGATTATAACTGTATAGACGAATTTATAGACTACACAGTAAAAATTACATCATACCTAAAATGTACATGTAGGGTGGATTTCCTTGATGTCGCAATAATGAAAAACTTGGAAAAAAGTTGTATTTTATCCTCTTGTTTGTAGAAAGGACATTTATTCTAATTCATTTTTGCATTTCCAAAGTTGCCACTAACACCATCAAAAAATAAGTATTATAAAAAGACAGATGCTAAGAATAGCATGTTTAATTAGTGACGTTGTCACTTATAGGGAACTCCATCAGCTTAGAGAAATATTTTTGAAGAGGGATTAGCCTAAAGAGCTTATGCTCCAGGTAAAGGAAGCTGTTCTAAAAGGGAGAAAAGATAATTTTAGACCAGTTTTGGTGAACTCTGAATTTATTATACCTAATTGCATAGACGGGAGGCACAGTGGTGCAGCTGTTAGTGTTGTTGCATCACAGCCATTTCAATTCTCGGCTGAGGTGCCTTTTGTGTGAAGTCTGCATGTCCTCACTGGTTCGCATAGGTTTCCTCTGGGATCTCTGGTTTCCTCCCGCATTCCAAAGACATGTGGTAGGTGAACTGAGCACACTAAATTGGCCATAGGTATGGGTGTGCATGTGAGTGTGGTGTGCCCAACCCCATGTGTAAACATGGGAGGAGTGTTGGATGCCAGGCTAGCAACCCGACCCCATAAAAACTGTAACTGGTACTGAAACAATGAGTGCTGGAGAGTGCTCGTTGCCTGATGTGATGAATAGCATGAAGTGGACGAGAAGGAGAGAACTGTATAGGAACTAATATCTTGAGCCCAACAGATCATGTTCTTTAGTTTTACCATTCAGTATAGCCACACCTTCTGTCAGATCTAGTATTCATGAAATATGGAACAAATTCTGCTCTGATGAGATAAAATTGAAATTGTGTCAGTGACTAACAACAATACATGGTAAAGGGAAAATAGTGAGCAATTATTAGAAGGTGAAAATGAAAAGGGTAATTCACAGAAAGAAAAAGGAATGAGGAAGTGTGGTTGATGTAAATATTTTAAATTCATTAATGTTGGAACTAATATGATAGAAGGATATGCAAAATCTATTATATGTTCAGGTTCCTTTAATTTTGAGACTAAAGGTGTGGTCTATGTTACCATATGTCTTGCCTTTTATGTGGGGGAAATGCAGTGGAGACTTAGGGAAAGAATACAGGAACATAATTATGACATCAAAACAGCTAACATTAAGAATGCCCTGTTGAAATGTGCATTGACATGTGAAAATATCAACAGATTTCTGTTTTTTTATTGTTGACAAGGTGGTGATCAACAATAAGGAAGATGAATGGGAAATTCTGGAAACCAAAGACTGAGTTGCAATGGCAGCTTTGATTAAATGCAGCCAAGGAACTGGGTTTAAATTAGTTCATTTCAGTTTTGAATGTGCTCAAATGTGATCTGTGAAAGTATGACTTTTTAATATAAGTTATATATTCTCAAGTTGGGTTCAACATTGAACATAATGTATACAATTGTTTATAGATTTATTTTATATGATGTGATTTTATGTTAGGGGATAGTTGATTTATGTTTTGCATTTTATGACATGCGGTTAAAATTGTAATGGTTGATGTAACTTATGAGAGCTGTATTGGTTTGATTGAGACGTGATTAATGACACAAGGGCACAATTGTTTTTTTAAGATTCTGGTTTCTACATTTCTGATGAAGTCCATCAAATTAATTATGTTTGGATGAAATTAAATTTAATTAATTTGGGACAAAAGCGTTAAACTGAGATGATAAAGGGTGTATTTCTACATTCCTATCCCTCTAGTAATGTTTCATTAAATTTACAACTGATTTAAATGTACCTGGGATGTTTAGTCTACATTAATAAGAAATAATGTAAATTCAGTCAAAACAACTTTTGACAAAGAATTTACTCTTGCAGACTTGTCTTTCCTTTGGTGAGAATGTTATTTTTAATTTAATACCCTGGTGTTTCAAAAATATGCCGCGGTGGTACGGCGGTAGCGTTGTTACCTCACAGCAAGAGGTTCTCCCGTTTGATTCTCGGCTGGGCTTGGGAGTGCCTTCTGTGTGGAGTCTGCATGTCCTCCCTGCGGTTGGGTAGTGTTTGAAAGATATGCGTGCATAAATGGGTTTATATGTTCGCATGGCGGTGTGTGGCAAGCATATTAATTGTGCATAGTGTGTCTAAGCTAGATTTTGTGGCTGGCAACATTGTTACTGGCCAGGAAACCATGTTATCTAATATGGATATGAATTCTGTGTAAAGCAGAACAACTACAGTCCGCGGATTTGCACGGAATGCCACAATGATCACCGGGACTTCATAGATGGCTGTCAATCTGTTAATGCAACACATCTGCACAAAGGCCAACATAATGAGGGAACAAATAACCAGAAATAGGGACACATATGACATAGATGTCACATAGAAATATATAAGAATGAAACTCTCTCAACATCTTAGAGCAAGATATCTGGACAAAGCCATGAATAATGGGTAGACAAAGACCCAAAATTAGGGGCGGATTTTTAATATTGGTCTTTCAAACTTAGAAGGTTGAAGGAATAATAGGTTGTACAGTACCATGAACTTTCTGAAGAGCATGAAGTTTGAAACTCAAATGTCTGTCATCAGTTGGTGACTTCAGTCTGCAATGACATGCCAATGATTTGCCAGAAAAAATAATATGTTATGAGGAAAAGATCAAAAATATGAGATAAAAAGTGGACATTCTGCACAAATCAGGACAGTTGAGAGCCTTGAATATATGTAATACTGACTCACATCAGTCCTGGGATCATCCCAGTGATATGGCAGAAAGCCACAAATTTGATAAAGAACACATCTGGATATCCTGGCAATATCTGGACAGTTGAGAGGTATGAATGTGAAGTATGTGGTCCTAACATGGTACAGGACAGTGTATCTACATTGCAGAGTATTGTGATATCCCCTTCCTCGCATGCTGTATTGAAGCCGTGTAAATGATACGTGGACTGCCATCTACAATAAACACTCAGGGAAAGTGTGTATATTGAATAGGGATACACAGAAGAATTGTAGGAATAAACATAGGGAAAGAGGACAGGTGAAACTACCTAATGTACAGCAGAAGAGGGCATGCCAATGGAAAATGGCTGTAGCAGCAACACCAATCACATAGCTATATGGTACAGTAGGGACTGTACATTGAAAATGTGTTTTATGTGACTGTCACACAAGGTGACATAACAATGGGGAGGATGTCTGTGTGAGATAAGCATCCTTACATGAATAATACAGAGGATATTTACCAGGGATCTGACATACAATTGGGGTAGAGTGCATATTGTGAAGCTGTGCAAACTGATATCCCTGAATATGAGTGCACTCTCAACAGAGATCTCCGGCAAGGTGGACACAGGTAAAGGCTCATGGAAAACATTACAAGAACCAGCCATAGTCATGGACAATATCAGAATAATATCACCAGTAATCCCATGTCTCTGACATAACATATGTGATTTACAGTAATAAGAGACAAGTCTGTACACACAAACACTTAAACATTTATTATGATACATCCATACTCTATGTGGGTAACCACTCACATTGTCCTGCCAAAAGTGTTAGGAGGGATACTGCTACACCTGTATGTGACAGTATGGGCAATACAGGAATACAGGCTAGTTGTCACAATCTACACTGTCATGAATGATATACATGCCATTAATGTTGTAAAATATCTATGTATATAGTGTGTGCATAAGCAGAACAGGTAACACACCTGCATCGGGTGTAACATCTTAATTGGTGTTCCACACCATCGACAGTCATCTTTATTCCACAGAAAGAATACCTAGGTATGGCCAATAAGCTGTGTGAAAGCTCACTGTGACAAAGGTGGTATACTTCTGTTACATATCACTGGAAGATGTGTTGGGAGGTACATGAAGAAGGGTGCATTGTACATAGTTATTGGTGTGATGAAGGCTAGCAACCATTATGGCCTCTGATGTGGGTGTCCTTCACATACCCAGTACTTGTGTTACATTCAAGGGAGTAGTCAGCACTGTGACCACATACTGGTGGACATACCACATATCATCTACCCCAGCACAGGGGTCATATACCTATTGGTATGATTATAGGGTGTGATGTCCATATTACACTTGGGTGGTGTATTTGTTTCCTGAATTAACAAATTCCCCCATGTGTCTTGTCAATGCAGGTGTTGTCATGCCTGTGGCAGCAGTGTTTGGTATGTGTTGCTACTGTCTGTGTTATACTAATATTACAGTTGGAGTCAGTGATTGCCCACATTCTGTACTCTTTCAGCAAGCTGTGAGGCACAGCAGGTGCCCATCATCTGTGATTTCCATCACTTAACTAATGGACAGAAAAGGGTCTAGCAGACAGCCCTAATGTATGGACCTGATCACTGGACCTGAGATATAGGTCACATCACACATGTCAACATAGTGAGATGCCACTTATTTGATGCACTGACCTAGCCATTTGGTGATGTATTTGTTAATGGCCACATATGACAGTGTTGAATTAATACCTCAGTGTGGATTTGTGTCAAATGCCTTGACCTGGTCAAATTCCAGAAGATGATGTTGTCATCATGCATGCCCTTGATGACCTCTTTGAGGACATCTATCGGATGTAACAGACATGATGTAGCATTAACAACTCACATAGGTCTGTTGTACACAGCCAGAATATGACTAGTGTACATGTAGAAGAGGTCCATGATCACATGTTGGTCCACCTCACAGTCGAGGAGAGTCAGGATGTGTCTATACATGCATGCATCAGGTGCTGTCTCTTCTACTCAGATGGATGCATGTTGATGTACACCCTTGTATGGGAATATAGCCCATGTGGAGGGTGTGTTGAAGTGTGTATTTAACCATATCAGAAAGGTGTATGTGCTGAGTCACACCATAAGTGATCTGTTATGTCACAGGCCATTGCTTCTGTATGACAGGCCTGGAGGAAGGTAAGACAGTGTATACTGCTTATCATGATCTGGCCTAGGCTTTTGACAAAATCCCCACACTCAGGTATCATTGAGAAACCCTCCCACTTGGGGAGTAACCCTTGCATCAGTAGACTGATAACCAATTGGATCACCGACAGTACTCATACTGTGAAAGTTGGTGAATTATCCTGTACCAGTAGAGCTGTCACAATTGGCAAACCTCTGGGATCTGTGCTTGCCCCTTTAATGTTTGGAATCTATTTCTCGACAGTTCAGACTAAAGTATATGGTCTTTGCCTTACCAAGTTTTCTGATTCTTACATATTGGGTGCAATCATTGAGTCCACCAATGATGACAACATAGTGCAGGAGGAGCTAACACAGACAAATGAATGGGGACAAAGGCACACAATCTACAATTAAATGCAGAGATGTGTCTTTTTTTATGTTGTCTATCTGAAAAGTGGAATTCCATGTTAATCACACCGTTGACAGAAGTCCTGCTGTGCTGACACCCAGTGATGCCAGCACTGGGAACACTTGTAGATAGCAGTCTGAACTGTGACCACCAATTGTCCACACTAGTATTGAACGTTTATGTTATGCATGTATGTCATGCCATCATGTGCAGATCTTAGGACTGTATGACAGCAATGTAGTCAAACCTCATCAGAACAGAGAGAGAATATATTGTTCTCTTTGGCATGCACCTCACTAGACACATACAGCAGCTGGAGAGACCACATGGCTTTCTCAGCAAGATAACAGAGGGCTTTCAAACCATGCCATGATGTATGTGGATAGAGTTAAATCCATGTCACTGTGATCTGTCTGGTATAGGAGGTGATATCTGCCTAGCCTCCAGGCCACTGTCTGACCCTGCCCTGGTCAGACTACTGCATATCCAAAAATCTGACATTGCTGATGACATCAGCAGTGTCTGTTGAGGAGAATATGATAATAACAGTGTCCCACATACTGGTGTAAAATGTTATCTGTAATGTCAAGCAAGAGCTCACACACACACACACACACACACACACACACACACACACACTTGACTGCAGTGAGAATAGAATCATTACCTAAGTACATAGACTACTGAACACAGTACATTACACAAGTGCCATGGCACAAGTCTGACTTTTACAAGACTGCAGGTGAACTTATAGTAAAAGACATCAGCAGGTCATGTGGGGGACAAGATATTGGGTGGGCTGCATGAAATGGATGTCTAGGCATCTGCAAGAATCAAAATACTGCCAATCCATTGTACTGGAGCAGTAACTGTGGGATACACACTTCTGTTCGTCTGTCTATAGAGACACACACACACACACACACACACACACACACACACACACATGCCCAGTTGAATGCAGTGAGAAAAGAATCCCTACTTATCTAAGTACACAGACTACAGAACACAGTATGTTATGCAAGCACAGCAACACAAATCTGACTTTTGCAAGATTGCAGGTAAACTTATATCAGATGACTTCAGCAGGCCATGTGGGAGATAAAATGTTGGGAGGCCTGCACAAGCTCATACCTTCATATGTTCATAGGAAGCTACTAGCCTAATGGCTATATGGTGTTTAGAAGCCTATCTCTTTGAAAACACAAGTACCCTTATTGAACATAGTTGGATGGTCATTGTTAGCAGAATAATTTTGTGAGCAGCACCAACTGGCCCTGTCCATGAGGGACATAGGTGCCACCCCAGTGGTGACTTTACAGTCATCCAACCAGTAGTCAAGGTTGCACTTAAACAGGGTTATTGAGGAGCACTGCTTCACAAGCAGTGGGAGCCTATTACAGAGGAGTGTGAGTTGTTGAGGGATATATCTGTCTCCCCAGTATGTTCTGTTTATGCCACAGGCTATGTGAGGACCCTGAGGAAAGTTATTTTTGGCCCATTTGATGTGCAGATGTCTAGCATTTCCAGTAGGGCAGGGTCTGAGACTGCTCTGTAAGGCAGGCATAGGTCACCTCTCAGCACCCTGCATGATACTGAGTACACTGATAGGTCTTTCAGTCTTTCCGTGTATGTCATGTTTGGAGGCCCTGGAGTTTACCAGGCACAACCCTGTATTGTCTACAGTTGCTGCAGATGTCTGGTGAGGTACAGACAGAAGGGAGCATTGTACTCAATTAGTAGTCTGATATGGGTAGAGTACATCAGAGGTATGACCACCCTGGTGTTGGATGTGATGTCCATCTGTGTGATTTGCACAATACAGAATGTATGTGTCACAACTATGGATACATAGTGATGAAACTGTAGATTGCAATCAACATGTGTTCCCAAGTCTCACAACACTGTGTTTCAGCTTAAAGGGGTGCTATGTACATAATTTGCAGGGGTATGTCATTGCCAAAGGGGGCACTGAACCATTGTATTCTTTAAGGTTCAGTCTATGAGTTTGGCATCAATCATTTGTGTGTGGCAGGCCCTTCCATAATATGTTACTATCATTGGGAGACTCTATATTAGTGCTTTCAGTTACCAGTCATCTGCAGACTTGGTAAACCACAGACCATCTACCATTGCCTACAGTGCAGGGAAGTAGTTTGCAAACAGTTGAAGGCCCAGCACAGATCCTTGTGCTATTACAATGGTAAGTGGCTAGTGGTGGAGGTGCAGTCCCCAACTTTGAGAGTGTGCATTATGTTAGTGAGCCAGTTGCCTATCCCTGTACTACGGTATGGCTTAGTTCCCACATAGGGGCTCTTCACTATGACATGTGAATAGAGGATAGTGTCAAAGGCATTGGAAACTCAGTATAGGTGATATGTCTTGTTATCTCTCATTCAGGTCTTTCTGGTCAATATCCAAGAAGTCCATGATGTTCAACAAATAAGATCTACTCTGGACAAAAACAAAATGGGTAGGGTCAAATGTGTTGAAGGTTACCTATGTCCCTGTGGATATGGTCCATGCTAATTCCTTTTCTAGCTTTGCAGATAAAGAATGTTAGGTGCATGGGTCAACAGTTGTAGATCTGGATGTTACCAGATTGATATGCATTGCATAGCACACAATATTTGATATTACATTTTCTAGTGGAGTTGATATATGTGTGGAAAAAGTACTGAGTTCCAAGGGTTGCAGTGCTTGGGGGGGGGGGTGCCCACATAGGATGTACTGGAAATATGAGACATATTGTTAGATAGGGTCCTCAGTTTGTAATGTTTCCACATGTAATTTCATGTCATATTCAGGAAATGAGCAGTAAACAGCAGTAATGCAGCATAATATGCAAATTTCCATAGTGCACAAATCAGCAGGTTTGCACAACAGTGAGCAAACGGCATACACATATGCGATACACATGTTTGAATGCAGCTAAGCAGTGCAGAAATGATAGCCACATTGCTAACGTCTGACAGTTAGTATTGAGTCTATGAAATACACCTGCTGCTTAATTGACTCTGTGGCAGCACGTTAATGCACTGACACATTTCTTTTTTTGGAGCAGATGGTACTGGTTTTGAATACAGGTGTATGTAATACTTTAAAATACTATGCATTACTGAGTAATAATGCTATGACATGAATTGTTTGTATAATATGTGTTGCTGTGTGTTGACATTGCATGGGAGTAAAAGAACCTGTTTGCTGTCGCTCACCATTGGTGTGTGATGTGCACCTCTGTGCAAGCATGCAGCCCAAAAAGTGAAGGGATCCTTTGCTTTTCCTGTAACTGTTGTGTACTGTGTGTGATTCTATTTGTTACCAGATTAAAGGTGTTAAAATGTGGTAGATAGGAAAGTGGTGAAATGGGGAGCAAGCAGGCGGAAGAATAAAGGGAAAGCAAGACAGGAATGTGCAGGAGAGAGGTAGGAAAGAACCACAGCTATCCAGTTCTTTGACAGTGTAACCTGAACATATGTATAAAATATTAACTGAATTTGGACTTTCACCTCCAGAGAGAGAGGTGACCACAACACAATCATGTTTTATAGCCAATTGGACCGAATCAAGTGTGTCAGGAAGACACATGTGAAATGGAGAGCTATGTATGGGATCATCTTTTTTGTGGACAGGTGCCTATTTATTTTTTATTTCAGAGAGAGAAGGATGCTGGATAAGGGACATAGGTATGTCTGGGTTGGGTAAGTTGAGAAGGTGAGGAAGCAATTTCAGGCAGACAAGAGAAACAAAACAAGAGACAGGGACAGTGATGGACACAAAAAGATTGGGGGACACCATGATAGGGGGTGAGGATGGGAACATTCTGACCCCATGGCCATCAAGCTGGCTGACAGTGAAAATCCATCAAGCTGACTGACAGTGAAAATCCAGTCCTCACCCACTGGACTGTCATCATTGTCATCTCACTTCACTGCTGGCTGGAGTGATTGATGTCTCCTTCTCCTCCTCCTAGTACTACACAAAATGAGGAAGATCAGCCTCTCCAGCCGGTGTAGGTGTGCATCAATGGTGTGGCGTACAACTCTATGCACCATCCCTGGCAACTCAGTATGGGTGATAAAATCACCACCTCTGCCACTGCTCCCAGAGGGTACCAATGGACCAGCCTCTGGGGCAGGACTACCTGAGAGTGCAGGTCATGCAGAGGCAGCAGAGACAGTGCTGCCAGGTTGGTTCCCAGATGTGCTGAGCTTCGGTGCTGGAGCCGTTGGATGAGAGGACAGGTGGATTCTGTGGGACAGGCCTACCCCGCTGTGCTGTGGAACATTTAGTGATGTAGTACACATGGATGACATGGACACATTTCAATGACACATAATAAAATTAAAAAAATAAAATAAAAAAATAAAATGAAAGTTAATTGTTTACAATAAAATAACATAAAAATAACATAAAAAAATCATAAAATTAAATCAAAAATTACACATGTTTTATAAATAATATGAAATAAAATAAAAAAATTAAAAAAGAGAGATAAGGTTTGTGTGACAGAAAAAAAAGATACAATTAGTACCTTCGTATGTCACATACAATGCATTAATACAATTATTTGGCTTTATTTTCTTAACTTTTACTTTTAAGACTACCAACTCCTAACAGATGCACACTATACTAGAGATTGCAGCAAATAATCATTGACTTGTGCATATATTGCACAAATGAATGTTCCAGTTATACAGATTACAGTTTACAACAGGGCATTTATGCCACTGATATAGAGTTTTTCATTTTATTTAAATATTATTGAAGAAATAGTATTGTATATTTGGGGAGTGTGGTATTTAAACACACATTTACTGACTAATGTCTAATGTTGTACTTTTAGTTTGTGCTACAGATTAATGCATGTGTACTTGCTTTTATAGTTGAGATATGCATGCTCAATTTGATACAACTCTATAAAATGCCAAAAAAGTTATCTTTAACTTTTAATGCTACAATAACAGTACTCCTTTGCTGCTACAATAACAGTACTCCTTTGCTACATACATACCACATGCTTCCCTCATTCTCACCAGTATAGCCCCATGACTTCAGACATTGCACTCACAGTCACTGGCAGCTGTGAAAAAAACAGAACAGAACAGAAGACCATTATGAATACAAGTCTTGCCAATATTCAGCTTTCTAAGTCTTACAAGTACTGTCTATAGATGAAAGTTACACAGGTATACAATGTCCTCAGTCCTAAATTCCTCAATCCAGTGGTTGAGACTGTATCCCTCATCCTCCTCCATAGGTCATTATAATGATGCCTACATTGCTTTTCAATGTGTGGGATACCAGTGGCACTGGATACAGCCTGGGCTAAACTATCCCAAGCCTCAGACTTATACTGGGAGCCAGAATAGTCTCTCTGTGGAAACCTTTGGCTGTGGTTCTTAACTAGGACTCTAATAAAAATCTTGGACGCCTGGACACCACACCTGTCTGCCCTAAACCTGGCACTTTTCCCACAAATGCCTGCCATGTCTGCCATGGATCTACAGCAATAGAGAATTATGCATTTCTGCCAGTTCCAGTTATCACGTTTACTGGAGTGTGCACACTGTTTGAAACTGTTGTGCTCCACTTACCATCGCGCAAACGCATTGCTCAGCAGTATGCACCCCTGAACAACTAGTTTGCATGATGGTAAGTGGGGAGCAACAGTGAGGCATTACAATTAAAATTCCAAGATTATTGGATGTACAGGGAGTTGTGTATGTGTGTTAGGCAAATGTGAAGGTCATGCCAGTCCAGACAGCAGAATTATACTTACATGAATATAGTGGACAAATATATCCAGAGTCATACATCTGATAATAAATGTGATAATACATATATAAATAATTAAATAACTGACACAATACTACTATCTCAACCCTCATGCATATAATTAATATCAGCTCCACTATCTCAAATGTTATAAGTGAGAGTGACTATAATGGGAAGTGAAACAACAGTAAAAGTGTATGGAGTATACTGTATTAAAACTAAGGACCATGTGTATGGCAGTCCTACACTTACACCTGTTGCCAAAAGAAGGTTGAAGCAACACTTGTCTATGTTGCAATTCATTGTTATAAACTGCAATATCACAACAGTAAAATAAAGGTTGCACACCATGTAGTAGAACCCAGGACCATCTGTACTCCAGGCCTACACTTGCACCTGCTGCTATGGGACTAGTTACATGACATTCCCTAGTTCACTAATCATTTCAAGGCCTCGCTGTTAACCACTGTGCAATGCCACTCAGCAGATTTGTGAGATGCCCAATAGTATAAATTGAATCCACCCAGTTTATATTTTTCACTGTCTGGGTCCTGTCTGCTTTCTGGGGGGTCCACTTGTCCAGTTTGTGCAATGCTGTACTTCGTGCAAATGAGAAAAGTACAACTAAACCCAGCATTTATTTCCTCCATTCCAGTGATTATGCTATGCACTGGACCATACAAATCCTGCCCCCCCAAAAAAAATTAGATAAAAAGAAAGACAGAAAAGGAGAAAAAGAAAAAGTGGGAAGTAGTTGAAATGAGAAAAATCAATGTGTGACATTGCTTCACGTGCCTAGGCAGCGTGACATTTCCCTGTGGCACATCTGGTCAAGGACACATGGCTGAAGTGACATTCAGCTGCAGAGAAATATGGCTGTTACAAATTCCCTGTGGGTAACGGGAAGACTGTGGTGTCATGCCCATATCTTCAATAACCAAATGCACAGGGGGAAAATAATGTCCATGGCCCCCAAGGTAACGTGAGACAGCAGGAAGTATGGCAGGCATTAGTAGCAGTCTGACTGGTGGGCATATCAGTGGCAGTAAAAATGCAGTGCACAATGGATTGTGCCTTTATAATTGGTGTGTGTGAACCACTACCCCTTTCACAGTGTCTAGGGAACATTACCTAAAATACATACTGGAGCATAAATGTGACTACAGTAGCATGCAAGACTTCATCCATGCTGTAGTACACTTCTACATGTTGTAGTGACACAAGAATGTGCTGTACACTGAGCAAAACACTCATTACTTCTTCTGCCTCCATGTACTTAGTTGTTAAAGCTGTGGGCATGGCAGTGTGTGCTTCTCTTTGCCCACAGGGAATTCAAAAAAAGCAATATTTCTCTGAAGGTGGATGTTACTTCATTCATGTTTCCCCAACCAAATGTACCTCAGGGAACTATCTTGCTGCCTAGGCACAAGAACCCGTGTGACATACATGCAAGAAAATGATGGCTTACATCAGATATGTCTACATAGATCTGGATTAGAACTCTCAGTCCAATGCACCTTCAGAACATAGGATGGATGCCTTATCCTTATTTTCCACATAAATATATTTGCAGCAAATAACTGAACTCAATCTCCAAACAACTGACTGCAACAGCATCTACAGGGATATCAAACTATACAACTGTTATTTGTACATTTATTATTTTTGGATGTAGTGCACCTAGTTGTCACACAACCTGTTATGATTATTGCTTGCAAATATACAGCTCTGTCTTACATTTCTGTGTTTGTTGGTCTTTCTTCACTTATTTGACCAATAATCAATCATATGCAGTTGCCAACAAATGTAGGCCAGGTTGGATTTTAGCGAACAGGAACACAATCTGTGAATTGTGTGCTGCATAGTTACCTTTCCAACCTTACACCTAACATTTTGTAGATCTAACCTGACACACCCAGTGGAAGTAATGCAGCCCACAGTGCTGCTGTGTTTTCCTTCTCCCAACCAGTAATCATTCACAGATGCAATCCATTTAACACAAACATTGAGGGAGTGCCTGCACTATGTTTACATCTCCTGCACAGATCCAAGTATTTGGAATTCAGCAATTCTAATGAGTTCACACCTCATTTGCATCTTCACAGTACTAACAGTCCTAAATCTACACCATATGAAAAGGCAACCATGTTGCTAGGCAAACTGATGGTGAGGAGACTTGTTTATGTTTGGAAGACTGTACATATGCTATTTCTTCAGGATATGTCTGTACAGAGGAATACTGAACTTCAGAAATATGCTTCCATTTTGTCAGCTACATACTGCATATGCTGGAATGTATTTAAGAAAAATGTGAAGCAAATTATTTTACACTTTTATCTGTATGCATCACTTAGAAGTGTCCTGATGACATGGGCATATTTGTCAAGCCATTTCAGAGGTATACATGATTGCCAATATATAAAAATGGAATGCTGTCTGATAAATATGTACAAATGTTTCAGGTACAGTTGCTTTGATAGCACTTTTAGCATTTCAAAGATGGTTTGTTAGGAAAATGTCATTTTCCTGTTCTTTTGGAGGGGGAAAATGTGAGCTACTGTTAAGGCGTAAAAAAATGATAGGCTGTTCTTTTGGAAGAGCAAAGGTGAGTTACTGTTATGGCACAAACAAGGATATGTTGCTCTTGTTACTCTCCTTGTTTTGCATCCTGCCTGTTGTTTGTATTTCCAATCTGTACACTGTTTTATGTTTCTCCATTGGGTAATACTGACTGGCTACCTTTTCTGATTTATCTGGTAACAGTTATTTTGTAGTTAAGTGATACTTACATGTATTATTCTTCTGTTGTCTTTTAGAACACCTACGAGTATGTCATCCAGGTATGTCAATCCTTGGAGACCCCCCATTCATCGATGCTGAGAACCAGAGTGGATGCCTTTAGGCAACATGGTTTTTTTCTCCTGGAAAGGTGATGGGAAAATATTGCATCAAGATGCAAATATGGCACCAGATAGTTGATGATGTGAATGCTGTGGGTGGCCACAGCAGAACATATGAACAGGTGCACCACAGGGCCACTGACATGATCACATGTGCATGGAGGAGAGCAGCTGCAGTGGGCCATGACCAGATTGTTAATGGGGAATGCCTGCTAGGGAACCACCACTAACACCCAATGATGAGTTCCTGGACAATATCAGAAATCCAGACAGCTCCCAAGAAATTGCAGTACAGCATGTGCTGGATGAGTTTCAGAGACAGCAAACATATCCCAGGAGGAGCTTCCAAGTAGGCTTTGGTATCTCAAAAGTTGAATATTGTTGTATAGTAAAACAATTGAAATGAACAGTTACTTCTTTGTCACATGGTGGGAATTCAGTAAAGCTTGCACAAATTTTTTTTTTGGTGAATGCATTGCAACGCGATGTATACATGGGCACAGACAGTTTTAGATTCAGTAAGCATCACTTAGCAGTGCGCAAGCACATGCAAACAGGGCAAGTTCCGTGGAATGCAAATTACCTCATAAGCAGTTGAATCTTATGCAAATGATCCAGGTGGAGCGATCCAGCAAGCAGAAAGGCATCCGTATAGACTCAGTGTCAGTGTCCATTGAGTATGCTTAATTTTTCTGCATGCAGGAGTCTACATGGACAGAAGGGGATATAAAAGTCCCCAAATATGGACATAACTCCCCAGAAAATGTTAGATCCCATACATATATGTGCAAAAGGTACATTGTAGATGTCTGAAAAAGGAAGGGAATATGTAAAATAAATAATAAATTTTTTAATAATTCTGGCATGTTTGCACTATGCACTGCAGTGTACAAACATGCTTAACAGAAATTAAAAAAAAAAACATTTCTAATATGTTTTTCACAAATATATGGTAAGACCTTGTGTTGGGTCTGTAGAATGGTGCATATGTGCTGTTACCAATCTCACACAGCTATGAACCATGTAGTGTTTAGGCTGTCAACATGGCTATGTATGCAAATGAGGTGGATTTCCTGAAATGCTAAAAGAAGCAACCATGTCAACATATCCCCTTCATGTAGACTCCTACACGATGTTAATATTTCAAGAGGATGTGGATGACATCAGGGGGTGTGTCTTATTATTTTTAGGACTTTTTCTTCCCAGCCGCACATGTTTCTGAGACACGCTGCATAGCTTAGCGTGTTTATGTGGACAGACTGCCTACGTGACTGTGATGATTTAGGCAGCAATCAATTAAAACTGGATATCTTCAATAAATATTTTTAACTTTCGTATATAAGCTATTCTGGACTCCATGGTGCATAGTGGTGTAGCGCGCACTAAAGTAGGGCCTGTAAATTATGTTAACTATATCCTGGGCAGGTGAACTGCATCATAAGTAGCCAATCCCACATGGTGGACCTAAAGCAGAGCTGTATAAAATATGCATATACCCTACATTCTGATTTTCCCGCAATACTCTGTGCTATGGGAGTAGAGACTTGGGCATTTTAACTGGGATAATGCTAGGGGCAGCTGCAGGTCTGCTACATCTGTATGTGCTAGATGCTGAAGTCAATGCTGCTGGTGCTGCTGACAGTAGGTCTAGGCCAAGAAGGAGAAGAGTGTTTAGGTCCAGGGTAACCTTCTAGAAGCTACATGAGCTGGAGATTGTAGAGTGTACAGGATGGACAGGGACCTATTACAATAACTCATTGAGTTCTGCTCCCTCAACTCAGAACAAGAGCTAACAGAGGGGAACCCATCCCAGTGGAGAAAAAGGTATGTGTAGCCCTTAGGATACCAGCTGCAGGTACTTTTCAAATATCAACTAGGGACATGATGTGGGTGTCACAGGCATGTGCATCCAGGATACTCCACCAGTTCCTGGATGCTATGCTTCCACATGCCAGTGAGCTCATATCTCTTCCCCTCACCCTTGAGGTGAGGGCCAGCAATATGCAACACTTCTACCATGTAGCACACTACCCTGAAATAATGGGTGTCATAGATTGCACACATGTACACATCACGGGACCACCTAGTGAGCAGGGTACAGTCTATGTTAACTGCAAGGGGTACCACTCCATCAACTGCCAGATCATGTGCAATACCCAGGGGATTATCTTGAATGTGTGTACTGGTAACCCTGGCAGTTATCACAACTCCCATATCTGGCACACATCACAGCTGTACCAGATGTTTGCTAGGGGGACATCCCACAGGGCCATTTACTGGGGGATGCTGGCTACGATCTAGCACCATGGATGATGACACCCATCAGAAATGAATTCACACCCACAGAAGAATGCCATAATGAGGCACACGCACAAACTAGGAACATCATAGAGCATGTGTTAGGTCTTCTGAAATCATGGTTCCAGTGCTTTGATATATCTGGTGGAGCCCTGCAGTATACTCCAGCCACATGTGCACAGATATTCACAGTATGTGCTATGCTACACAGTCTGATCCTGCGGAAACAGCTACAGCAGGATCAGCAAAGGGAAGTGATACACAGCCCCCCACCAGTGCCTAGGTCACCACAGCCACAGTCACAGGAGGACTCAGAGGAGGAGCCCCCTGCTGATGTTCCTGTAGGCTATGTAGGCATGCCCAGTATGCCCTGGCTTTGGCTAAGAGACAAAGCATAGCACATTCACTGACAACCTAGGAAACTAGGGACTAACACCTTATTCCTACTCACATACAGATATTAAAATTGATGCCAGGCAACTCACACATCCTGTACCTATCCATGTATTGGCTGTGTACTGCTTGCGTCGGACAGAGTAACCCCTGAACTACAGTTGTGTGAACTTCAGCATTTGCAGGGTAAGTCTGTAACCTACGCAGTAGTCCACAGGATTATTATGATATGTCAATGGGGTCTATATTATATGAGCGAATCGCACAAATTGCGAACGCTCATAATATCGAACGTACCGGACCTTGAACTTCCTATTGTGGGGGGCTGTGCCCCCCACACCCCCCTGCTAAATATATATTCCAACTCCAAGATCGCACTACAGTGAGGACAGGCCAAATATCCCATTCTTCACTGTACTGCAATCTCAGAAAAAGCACTTTGAGGTCTGGTACGTTCGATATTATGAGCGTTCGGAATTTGTGTGATTCGCTCATATGATATAGACCCATGTCAATGAATGCATGGACTAGATACATTATGCAAGTAGCTATAGTGGGCTAGTTGGACAGAAATGACATCCACATGGGACTACAGATACCCACCCACTAACATGTTTCCATTTCTATTCAGTAGGCCTCATGCATGGAATATTCATGCAGTCTTACTGCAACAGATTACTGGTGCATCATGGAAGGGAGATGTTAGACAGGTGGGTTAAATGATAGTCAGACTGTCGTGTATCCCAGCAGAATATGTGGTGTTATTCTCCTAGCCCAAACACAGCAGCATTCCCTTGTAACTGCTGTAACAGTAACTCATCAAACACGTAGCGTAAAACAACAACTAACAAGAGGGTAGGCTCCACAAATGTATCCAAGGTGGTGAACTTCAAAGGTAAAAGTAACAATTCAGGAAATAAATTGATAAAAACAACACTCTTATGTAACGATCCACATAAATCCACGTGGAGTCCAGTAAAATCCAATAGTTTATTGTGCGCAAGGTCCAAACAGAACAAATAACGTAAAACACTCAAAAAAGCGTTTTTCGTTCAGTACACTGCCCGAACTTCTTCAGACTTACAACAATGCTGTAGACATACTCAATTTAAATACTTAGTTTACGTAATTAGTTAATTGGGACAACGCTCTGTAAACAGCTGATCAACAAACCTAAAAAAGGCTGGCTACATCAAACGGACTAAATACATCAACCCAATGGACGCAACAGAAAACATCCTCCAGTACATAAACAATAATTTGAAGATTGATTTAAAAGTTAATTCAAATATACAGAAACAAAGATTACAAGAAATATGAATATTTAAATGATGGATGATACAGTGTTAAATAACCAAATGAATAATATTTAGCATTTAAATTTGGGTTGAAAACCAAAATAGAAAAATGGCTCTAAAATGTACCTATAATGAAAGGTACCTAAAATAGGATAAAATACCGTGAAAAAAATAAAAAACAAAGAATGATTAGAAAAACCTACTTGGTTTTAGAAATATCCTGATTCGGCAAAGAACCATGTCCGATTGCAAACAGACACAACCCTTGTGGAGTGAATGTATGTGTAAATGTGTATAATACTAATATACGTTCAATAGTCCTTACCTCCAGTATCGAACTAATGCAGTTAAAAGTAAAATAAAATAATTAACCTAAAAAAAGAACTATATATAAAATTAGAAACAATTTAACCAAAAATATTTGTATCTCTCTACACTGAGTCACATTATGTTTGTTTACTAAAAACATTATTCTCATCCTTTAAGAATTTCCTTAGGAAGCAACCAAGTAGATGTGTAAACCAAGTTTACACCAAGGATGGGAATAATGTATGTCTTAGGTAATGGAGGAATAACCAATGTACTTATTTATGCAGGTTATTGTGTGATGAATGACCCCCTGTTTTTCAAGCCACCTTGTGTGACGGCATTCAATGTTCTAATCTAGAAGTACCGACTTTTTGGGAATGTGAGGTATCAATAATTTGTGTTCTACACACTGTCAGTCTGTTTGTACTGCACTATTGTAACCACTGTTACATATTAATTACATAAGACAACTTTAGAAAATCTTAGCCAATGTGAGTGAAGTGGAGCTGTGCAGAAACAAGGAGAGATGTCAAATTGTGTAATATACAAAATCGTGGACTGGAATACAGCTAGGTGCGGGCTGGAGTCAGCTTATAACTAGCCAAAACTCCCACTGGACATGATCATACACTTAGTTAAGCTGAGCGGAGATCTGTTGCTCCTCGCACAATGACTTTTATAATATATATATATATATATATATATATATATATATATATATATATATATATGTGTGTGTGTGTGTGTGTGTGTGTTTGTGTGCATGTGTGTGTGTGTGTGTGTGTGTGTATGTATATATATATATATATATATATATATATATATATATATATATATATGTATGGATTCACTTCAGAAGCTCGAATTTACAAAATCTCGAACTGCAAATAACCGAAACCAAAAGATCGAGTTTCATAAACTCGAACTTCTGAAGCGAAACCAAAAAAGAAAAAAAAAAAGACAAACTTCGCTTTTGCAGGGGGGCTCCCCACACCCCCCCTACTTAAATATACCAACTCCAAGGTCGCGCTACAGTGGGGAAATGGGAAATCTCCCGTCTTCCGCTGTATGCAGAAGCGCAAAATGGGAGGTTTCTCATTTCCTGTCAACACCGCAAAAAAATAAAACATTACGTACACACAGAGTGTACAAGAATTCTTGCCTCTGTGTGCACGCAATGTATTAAGGTAAGTAAACTCTTATTTTTAAACACTACACATATTCGATTTACTGAAATCTCGATCATATGGTCTTGACCATATGAAATTCGAGATTTCAGTAATTCGATTATGTGAAGTGTTCCCATATATATATATATATATATATATATATATATATATATATATATAATTACATATACATATATATATATATATATATATATATATATATATATATGTGTGTGTGTGTGTGTGCTTATAGATATAGATATATAAATATATGCATGCACACATACATCTCTGTTTCTCCCCAAATATCTAGATAACACTTATATATATATATATATATATCAGAAACACACACCTATAAATATATATATATATATATATATATATATATATATATATATATATATATATATATATATATATATATATATAAAACAGGAAAAAAAAAAAAATATATATATATATATATATATATATATATATATATGGTTTACCTTTATAACAGCGAATCACACTCAGGCGAATACAGAATGTTCGAAAGTCCATTTTCAAATTTGCAGAAACTCTAACTGACTATGTGCGAATGACTAAAGGTCGAATACACCATACAATGCACACATTGAACATTTGATTAAACTGAGTATGACCTTAAGTATGGTCGCATATGTAAATACGCATTTTCTGTATTCTGTGTTAGACTTCTTGCTACCTGCAGCATTTGTTGCACGTTGACAGTGAGTATTCCCTCATCCAGGATTATTCTGTGAACCGGATAACTGTGGAAATATGGAGGTATGAATCTCTGCAAATAGTAAGCAAAAAAGGGAACCTGGCCGTGATATGTGAAAGCAAAAATTGTCATAAAAGTATGCATTCAATGTGTGATATATTGGGATATGACAAAACTACATTAAGTAACGAGGATGTTTCATGTAGTAGATTTAAATTGTGGCAGAGAAACAGCCGAAGCAGAGGTATATGAATGTAAATTCAGTGACAAACTGCATTAAGTAACAAGGATGTTTTATGGGGTCAATATTATCCGATCGAAACATGAAAACTGAGAACACCATTTGGGCAACACCAAATGGTCGAAAACAGAAAATGTTACGCACGTAAACGGAAATCGACATAGGGAAATTCTTCCCTTCACGTCAATGTAGTGCGATCTTGAAGTTGGGATATTTAAGTAGGGGGGTGTGGGCGCAGCCCATCCCATGGGGGGCTTGCCCCCCATGCATAAAACAGTTAGATAGACATTTGGTTTTGTAGTTTTGCTTTTTTCCGGATTCGATATTTCCTGTTTTTGCTCATTTGGTGTTGCTCAACATGCGTTCTCATAATATAGACCCATTTTATGTAGTAGGTTTAAATTGTGGTGGGGAAACAGCCAAAGTAAATGTAAATGATTGTAAATTTAATGGCATTATACCTGTCATGTAAGTGCTTATATGTGTGATTTAGTGTTATTCCACAGAATAGTGAGTGTGCTGTTAAATGTCTTTCAGGCTGGGGAAGGTGATTCACAGGAATATGCACCTGGTACGTTGAATACTGTGTACAGTACAAGCAGGACTCAAAAAGGATGGGAATTGCTAATATTAGATGGGTATCAGTACTACCAGGAGAAGTGTGTACAAGTTAAGCAGTACTGGTGTACACGTAAAAATAAAGAAAGATGTAAGGGTAGATGTGTTACAGAATCTGACATAAATGGCTATAGACTGATTAAGAGCTATCCCCATTATCATGCACCTGATGTGTTACAAGGTGAGGTAATGAGAGTGAAAGATCACCTCAAACGTCGTGCATTGCAGTCTGTAGAAGACCCCTGCAAGATAGTCACAGAAGTGCTAGCCGGTACATCAGCTGATGTGGTAAATGAGTTAGCAAATACTAGTGACCTGAAAAAAAAGCATTGTGAGAGGAGAGGTACAAGCAAAAGGTGGCCATGTTCAAAGATTTCCATTCCCTGAGGGAGCTGACTGCAGAAATGCTACCATCGAAGAATGGTTCATTTATTATAAAACATAGTGCAGATATGACTAGTGACACCTATGGTGTTGTGATAAGTACAAGGGACAATTTGAGTATGATGTGTGAGTCAGAATACATAATGGCAGATGGCATCTTTCCTATCAGCAGAAGTGAATGCAGGCAAATATATACCTTACATTGAGCACTGAATGGTGGTGTGAGCAAAAAGGTGATACTTGTGGTATATGGAATTCTGCCCAGTAAAACTGAAGAGTGTTATGACACGTTGGGGTATAATACTGCAATTGTGCAATGAAAATGATCTCAGATTTTTGCCTAACATGGTTTTGACAGATTACGAATGTGCTGCTGTGAATTCTATTAGAAAGCATCTACCCAACACCTTAGCCAAGGGCTGTTGGTTTCATGTCTGTCAAATAGTGTGGAGGAACATTCAAAAATTGCACTTGGCAGGGAACTTTGGTAGTAATCTGTCATTCGCAATGTTATGCAAGGAAATACCTGCATTACATGGTATTAGTAGTACCTTTGCAGAGATTAAAGCTGACATGCTGGAGGTGGGTAAGCCACTGTGTACTTTTTTTAAAGAAAAATACATCTATGGCAGGTCACATAGGTATGGTATGCATGGGAATACATCAGAGAGAGTGCCCCCTTTGTTCGATAGCTCCTTCTGGAACCAAAACGATACCTGTGGGATGGGATACCCTTGTAGTCAGAATGCAGTAGAGGGCTGGCACAGGAGACTGCATAGTTTAATGGGGAAGAAAATGCTGTACATGCTGGATATTTTACATGCGGTACAGCTGAAGCAGAACCATGTGGATGATATAAGGCATAGGCACTTGCTATGTCTGCCTTCCTCCCCAAAAAGGAGAAGATTGCTTTACAATGAATTTACATTTACTAATCTACTGGTTAAAAGGACTGAGTTCACTGCTAGGGGACTTGTCAAGTTGGTTGCAAAATATTGCTCTTTCTCATAAAGTTACACACTTTGCTATATCTTACGTGTCAGGCACATTATTTAATGGTGATGTCATGCATATACTCCTCATATGAAAGCATATCTAATCACTGAATGGTTGCTTTGGGATCATGGGACGGTTATATGGATCTCTCATTGGATGTTTGCAGTACTATCATGATTTGGTTGTGTTTGCTCTGTTTGGAAGCACGGGAATTTGGGCACAGTGGTGTAGTTCAAAAAATGTCAAAAAAAATATTCCACTATATGACATTTTTCAAAATTTGCGGTTCTATATTCGCTAATACGAGTCGCACATACATAATTCATAATTGCCGTTTTCGCACATATGAAGGTAAACCATATATACATATATATATATATATATATATATATATATATATATATATATATATATGGGTCAACTTTGTTTCATTGAATCTCATTTCACTGAATTTCATTTCACCCCGACCACTTTGCTAAAAACACAAATTACTGAAAATCATTTCACTGAATCTCATTTCACTGAACTGAATTTAGTATATATGACACTGTATAGAGTACTGTAAGACAAGTAAAAGATATATGCCCTTCCCCCCACTGTAGTGTGATCCTGGAGTTAGTATATATAGTTAGGGTGGGTTTGGTGGGCACAGCCTCCAACTTTGAGGGCATGGGGAGTGTAGCCCCCCACTTTTTTGTTTTATATTGTATTTTACCAAAACATCAAAACAATACATTTTAAACAATAGATATGCATAGTTGCAATACCACTATCTCCAGAAGACAAGTACTGAAACTAAATGGGGGCTATGCCCCCCACACCCCCTAACTATATATATCAACTCCAGGATCACACTACAGTGGGGAAAATAGCATTTACCTTTTACTTGCCTTACAGTACTCTACACAGTGCCATGTATACTAACTGCAGTTCAGTGAAATGAGATTCAGTGAAATGATTTTTCAGTAATTTAAGTTTTCAGTGAAGTGGTCAGGGTGAAATGAAATTCAGTGAAATTAGATTTAATGAAACAAAGTAGACCCATATATATATATATATATATATATATATATATATATATATATATATATATATATATATATATATATATATATGTGTGTATATATATATATATATATATATATATATATATATATATATATATATATATATGTCTGTATTGCCAGACATACCCAGATTGTGGTGATTAATGCTGCAGTATGACATATATATAATGTTGGTCAAAAGAACAAAAGTAAGGGCTGAAAAGTAGTTAATGCACTTACTTACAGCCCCCTGTGCCTGCTGAATGTCACCATGCATACTCCAACAAGTGAACAAGTTGTGTAATGTATAACATTTTGTACTCACACATTGACAGGGTAAATTGTTATTGGCCACAGGGTTGCCCATCCAAATACAAACAGACACATATGGTCAAAATGGCTACTGTTGCCACATAGCTAGGATAAAAGAAAAACAGTCTGACTGCTAGGCTACTAGATGCAGATGACAGTAATAAATAATGTTACTATGCAGGCCACACACATTGTTCAACACCTACCTTGTGTATGACCTCTACAAGTAGTTTGGCTGCAGTCATTTATAAAGCAGACTTAAGCTGTGGCATGTGCGTTAAATACTGTGATCGGTAGTGTGTAGGACTAGATAGGTAGGGGTTCTAATCTTACTCCAACCTACTTGGTGTGTTTGTGTGTGTATGTGAATGCCCCACTGACTTCCAAACTGCAATGGGTGTGCACTTTTTGGCCCTTGCAGTTGATGCAGGCCTCCAAACTCCTGTCTTACACAAGGCCTGCAGATGTCATCTACCATAAGACTATCAGCAGCCACCTCAATGTCATATGTAAGCCATCGCATGTGCATTAAGTACTGTGATCTGTCATGTGTAAGACTAGATAGGTAGGTGCTCTAATCTCACTCCAACTCACTTGCTGTGTTTGTGTGTGTATGTGCATTTCCCTACAAAACAAATATGATTACCACACTGACTAAGAAAGAGGTAGGGTTTTGCACCATTCTGGGCATAGATGGTGATGCGGGCCTCACAATTCATGCCCTCCATAATGCCTGCTTATTTCATCTGGCATAAGAGTACCTAAACACATAATAATGTCAGACTTGAGCTGTGCTGTGTGTGTTACGTACTGTGAGCTGTAGTGTATATGATTAGATAGGTAGAGGTTCTAATCTCATTGTAGTCAACTTGGGCTGTATGTGTGCTGTGTAGTGTCCTGTAAACATTAACTGGTAGTGATACCATTCTCACTGTAGCCAAGTTGGTGTGTGTGGATGTTAGAGTATTTTACATCAGCTTATGAGATCATAGGATCATTGGACATTACTAGGCTAATGGCTGTAGGGTCCTTATAATCCTAACCAAGTTCTTACCTTTATTTACACGAACAGCACCTATTGCCCCTGTCCAAGGGGGACACAGGCAGAACCCTCATGGTGAACTTATGGTTACTCATCCAATCGTACAGATTGCATCTGAAGAGGGCCATTGAGGTGTGCTGTTTGACATTAAATGGGAGTCTTTTGCAAAAGTTGTTAAACCATGGTAGACATATCTCCTTCTCCAGCATGTTTTATTGATGTCACATACTAGGTTAAGGTCCTTACAGTTAGTAATCCATGTACCATTTGATTTACAGATATGCAGCATTACCAATAAAGCAGGGTCACAGATTGCCTTATATGCAAGGCAGAGATCACCTCTCAGTAGTCTGTATGACAAAGACCAAAGTTACAGTGATTTCAGATGATCCCCATAGGACAGATGCCGAAGACTCGAATTTCAGTTGTAAGGAACCTTTGTGGTCTCTGCAATTGCTACTGGTGCTTGGAAACATACATAACAAAATGGCTCCCAAATGATTCTAAAGGCAACCACAAAGCATTCTATAGCTATGTCAAGAATCTCAATGGCAACACTCAGATCTGCTCTGAGTTACAGCACAATGGCACTAAATATACAGACCCAACTGATATTGCCAACATCCTGACAGATAGGTTCAGTGCTAACTTTACCCCCCTCTCACCCCCTAAAGAGCCCATCTCTATACCGGAAGAATGCAAAGTTCCTGTAATCATGGCTGCACAGGTAAAAACCACACTCTCCAAAGCCAACAACACAGCATCCATGAGACCAGACAACATCCCAGGCTGCGTTCTGCACAAACTACAGAACGAACTGGCCCCCCACCTAAGTACCATGTTCAATAATAGCCTCACCTCAGGCTTTGTGTCTGCTGAATGGTGCACAGCAACGGTTATCCCACTCCACAAGGGGGAACCCACCACGGACCTCGAGAACTACTGCCCCATTAGCCTGACGAGCCTGGTCTGCAAGGCCATGGAATGTATCATCATGGAACGTATAAACAAAGACATTGATAATCTCCAAACTCTGGATCCCATCCAGTTCAGGTTTATAAAAGGCAGATCATGTCTCCTAAACTTGATAGACATCTTTGAAGCAGTCACCAAAGCCGCAAACAAGGGTAAGGTGGTTCACACAACCTATCTAGATCTTGCCAAGGCTTTTGTCACCATCCCCCACTCTGGAATTATAGATAAACGCACTAAACTAGGTATAAATCCCTATGTCACAAGATGGGTTGCCAACTGGCTCACTGACAGAACCCACACTGTGAAAGTAGCAGACTCCAAATCCGAATTCAAACCAGTGACAAGTGGAGTACTACAGGGTTTAGTCCTGGGTCCTCTCCTGTTTGGTATCTACTTCTCTGAAGTACAGGCTAACACAGAAGGTCTTTGGCTAATGAAGTTCGCAGATGACTGCAAACTAGGAGCCATAATCATAACTCCTAACGATGTGGACATCCTACAAAAGGGCCTCGCTGAGACAGATGCCTGGTGTCAAAGCCATGGCCTCAAGCTCAATGCCAAAAAGTGCATTGTCATCCCCTTTGGTAAAAACTCTGTACCCATGAACATAGGCGGTAGTATACTTAACACTGAAAGTGTGATAAGCGACCTTGGGACACAGGTGGACAGTAGTCTCTCCTTTGATAATCACATCACCACAGTAGTCAGGAAATCCTTCTAGGTGGCACACCTCATCACAAGAAGTTTCTCATCCAGAAAAAAAGAGGTCATTGTTCCCCTCTACTCTTCACTCATTAGACCCATTATAGAGTACAATGCCCCTTTTGGTATGTACCTCACAAGACATCTACAACAACTGGAAAGGCAGCAGAAATACCTCACAAAGAGGATTACCACCTCAAACAGATGCCCTACTCAGACCGTCTCAAAAAACTCCAGCTTTACTCCATCGCATATCGCCTACTCAGAGGTGATCTCTGCCTAACATACAAAGCTATGTCAAACCCAGAGTTGTTGGACATGCTCCACTTAAAGAAATCCCAATCCCTCCAAGCTACATGCTCTAGGGACCTAAACCTTGTCACCACAATAAATAGAACATGCCGGAGGGATAGATTCCTGTTCCAGAGACTTCCCATACTCTGGAATAAACTACCTATCTATATCAAACAAAGCTCCTCATTAGCACTCTTCAAGAAAAATCTTGATGATTGGATGGGAAATAGAAAATTCACCCCGGGGATCACATCTGTGGCTATGCTCGACAGTGGCACAGGAAAATAATTTTCTTGGGTGGCAAAAGCCAGGGTACCTTTTTGGCTGGGCTTGTATAGGCCCCAGGGCCGATAGCCTAGTACCTACCTATGAACCATTGCACTCACATATTGGCCTGATGAGGGACGAGTACATGGAGGTTACAAATGCTTCATATTTGGGTGTCAGTGGCCTCAATTATGACATGAGCAAGATATAATGCCCTTCTTACCATTGTGGAGATGTGTTGATCTAAGATAAGGCAGGTGTAAACCTGTGTGCACAGGTCTGTGTGTCCAGGTCTCTCAGCCCTGAATATGTACTTAAGGTGTTGCTACTGATGTGCTACATAGCAGGGACATTGCTGGTACTGAAAGGAATGGTACTACATATATTTGCATGGAGTTTAACTCCATGATTGTGTCAACAATCATTTGGTCATGTATAGCACTGTTGTAGGATGTTGACATAATTTGGAGAGTCTATGACCGCTCCCAGTTTGCAGGCATCAGCAAACCTTGTCAGCCACAGATATTCACTTTATGTTTGTATGTTAGATAAATGGATTGCAAACCTTAGAGGACCCAGGACTGAACCTTGTGAAACACCAGAGGTTACAGCTCTGCTATTGGAGGTGGATACCCCTGTTTTCACTATATGAGTGCGATCAGTGAGCCTGTTAGTGACCCCTCTAATGATATTAATATTGATGGCTAGCTGGGTGAGTTTGTCAATGATGCCTGAGTGGGGGATAGTGTCAAACAACTTGGCTAAGTCCAGGTGGTTGTATGCACAGATGTCCCCTCATCCAGGTCATTGGTGACTGCCTCATAGATGTCCACCAGGTTTAACAGGCATGATGTCCCTATCAGAGATCCAAACAGTGTAGGGTCAAGTGTTTTTAGATTTCCTATATCTTTGTTGATATGGTCCATGATGTGCTGCCCTATGCCATTACAGATATGTCTAGACAAGCTAATATGTCTATAGCTCCCATGGCCAGTGGACACACCACCTCTGTGCAAGGGGATAACAGTGGCCAATTTTCCAGTCAGCTGGGATGCAGCTGGGGGTTACACTATGATTGCAAATAGTTTCCAATGGTATTGGTAATCCATGTGGGGTACCATGTAGGATGCAGCCTGCATTGTTAGCACTGTGTTTGTCACCTTAGAGAGGTCATTTAGTACCTGTTCTTTAGAGATACAAGGTATGGGACAGGTTATAGGGATGTCATGGTGTACATGTGGTGGGGACAAGGGAGTGTAGTTGTCACAGAACCTGTTGGCCAATGGGTTAGCTATGTCTACAGGCTCATAATATGTGGTATCATTGTGCAGGGATTTGGCAGCAATGTGGGCCTTTTCTTTTATGTTACACATGTAACTACACAATGCCTTGTGGTTGTCCTTTGTGGGGGAGGATAATTTTACCTCATACTTTGATTTGCAGGGCTTCACAACAAAGCTCATTTACTTGTTTAAGCTGAGGAAGGGGTGCCACCATTTTAAGGGGACTCCCTCCTTCCTAATGTGGTACACCAGTGTCTATCTCTTATTGTAAAGCCTGCTAATGGCAGTTGTCCACCAGACAGGTTTGCTGTGCCATAAGGAGCTTGTTCTGCTCCTGTCAGGTACAGGCGAGTCAATGCAGTTGCATATTTGCTTGTATAAAGCATTGGTGTAGAGCTTGGAATATTTGCCTGTTCCATCTGGGGGGGGGGGGGTGCTGTCAAGCTATTTATACTCACTGTAATAATTTCACTGTATTTACACTTGTTTTTGTACATTTGGAGCTTTTCTCCCCGGGCCTCCGCTGAAAATGGATCTGTATCCAGTCGGACTTTCCGGTTAACAAATGTAAAATAAATAAAATAATAAAATAAATTATACCATCCCATAGTAGGTTATAATCTGCTTTCTTGAACTTTATTACTTTATATGCTGCAAGAGGGGGGTGTCAGGTGTGATACTTACTTTGAATGAGACCAATTTGTGGTCACATCTCAACAGGGAGGACTTCACAGTAGAGAATCTACACTGGTCACCCATATTGGTAAGCCCCCAATCCAGTATGTTGTCTCCCCTTGTGTAGATGTCAACCCACTGGTCAAAGGCATTGTAGTTAAGGAAGTCAATTAACCTCTCGGCAAGTGAGTTTGAGCATGAGTAAGCTACCCAGTTGGTGGGTAGTTAAAGTCAACCAAAACCATCTTGTTTTGATGCATCTTGATAGACTGAAGTAGGTCTGTTTAAGCACACTGGGTGTCCTGATTCATGGAGTTGCTCCTGTAGCTGGCAATGGCTTGATTAGGTGCCCTACAAGCAGTCAATAGCACCTGTAGTTTTTCCAAGGAATCATATCATACTGTCTGACCAATCTGGATGTGTATCTATCCATAGTGAATATGGATATGCCACCTCCATTTCTTTGCATGCTTTAATTTGAGGTCTGAAAGTGTGGAAAGAAGTGTAACCTGGTATAGCTGTAGTGCTCTCCAGAGCCTTGATCTAGGTGTCTGTGTCTGCATAAATGTCTGCATCTTCCAAGGTGGGGAGAGCTTCCACTGATGGTGACATTTATACCATTTAGCAGCATAACTGCGATGTTGTTTGCAGATAGCGTTTTCTCATTGGAAAATTTTTCCTTGTGACACCACCTAAAAGGTGCTCTATGGCAGCAGCCTTGGCCAGTTGCCAAAATCCCATGGGTGACAGATGAAGACCATCTCTGGCAAAGCATTGAGGTCTGTTGAGTAGGTAATCCCAGGCTGACAGACAGTGGATTCCTTTACTTTGACACCACACACTACAGCAATTATTGATATCAATCATTTTCCATTGGTATGGAGCCACCCTCCTAGGTGATGGTAAAATACGGCTCAAGGCCAAGGGCATACCTGCCTGAGAGATGTAGTCTGTCAGCCCAGTCATGTTTCTGCATACAATCCAGAGAGGTATGTCTCAAGTTGTACACACCAACAGGAACTATGACATAGTCATAACAGTACCTGATGTTGACAGACTTCAGTGCATGTGTGATTATGGCATATCCTGGCACCTCACAGAAAGCTGACAATGACCTTTCACTTATGTAACCTGTTGAAAGGAACATCAATGTGTCTCATGATGTAACCACCTATGAGTAATATGTTTGATTGTGTGTTTTGCCTTAGGTGTTTCACCGGTGAGACAGTGGTACATGAGCTATTATGTGCTCTGTGTTCTGCAGAGGTAAGATTATGTGTAGTGAGCTTGCGTTTGGGTTTCTGAGGTGTCTGGTGTTTACTTATATATCTGGTAAAGACCTCCACACATATAGGTATGTGTGATGTGGGTTTGCGTGGGGTGGGGTGTGCTCCTTCTAGGCATTTACTTCTCTGCAGTCATGGTCACTGTCATTGGCCTCTGACTGACTAAATTTGAAGAAGATTGCAAATTAGGAGCTATCATTGAATCCCACACTTACTCAACAGTTATCCAGGATGGACTGACTCAGACATTCAGTTATTGTCAGAGCCATGGACTAACAGTAAATGCCAACAAATGCACAATACTATCCCTTGAGAAGTCATCCACCCCTGGTAACTAATGTATTGACAGCACACCTCCAACATTTGACTCAGTAGTCAGGGACTTACGGACACATAGTGATCTAGCCTCTGACTGTCACAGGTAGGTAATATTTGGGGATGCATTCTATGTAACACATTGTACAAAGGTATGGCATGTAAATCCAAGGCAGTCATTGTTCCAGTGTTTTTGGCATTCGCCACACCTACCATTGAGTGCAATGACACCTTTGATATGTAACTATGTATTTGTTTTATCCATTGTTGCCTTTAACACATTTACAGAGGTTCCACAGTAAACTGATACACAGTGTACATAACTTGTCCAATGCAGACCATGTCAAGTCAGTAACTGTGCATTCTGCTCTGACTTGCTTTGGAGGGGAGGTGTATGCCTGCCATGAAGGGAGGTGTCAGATGCCACTGTGTACTTCCTTCATATCCAATAAAGGACTTATATGAGAATTATCACTCCTACACACCCACACCTTGACAGTGGTATAAACAAGACATGCGGGACAGACAGGTATGTAGCCCAGACACTGCACCCAATATGTAACAAGCTCCCAATGCATGTGATGCACAGTTCAGCCTTAATGCAAATCATGTGCAAGTAACATAACAGGATGGGAACACGACAATTATGACAAATGTCTCTAATGGGCAGAGGGAAGCTGTGGATCATTCACCCTGGCTTGTCCATGTGTCAGCTCCCAAAACCCTGCTTACACTTATCAAGGATATCAGACTTTGTCAGAGTCTAAGCATGCATAGCCTGGATAAAAGATGCCCTTGTTTTTGTTAGCCTATTATACACATATGAACACATGGAGCCATGCAACTATACTGTTTAACCTTTCTGATGATATTTTTCTTCTGTGCTGTCATTCCATCCTGTGCTCTGATGTTGATGGGTTTACTGTAGATGTGAAACCATAGGTGTATCCTACACAATCCTGAAAGTGAAACATAAACAGTGCCATGAGATGCCTTTCATTGTGTGACTATAAAGCCATTACAACAGCATCCAATGTAACATACACAACATAATATGGTTTACCCATTACAAATCGCAGTGTTCAAACTGTGTGACTGACCAGTACAAGTAGCATATGAAAGGCAACAATGGATAACATAAATACATGTCAATGTAGATAGTCACCCTGTGCATCAGACATGTAGCTTCATTTTCCTGCATCGATGACAATGATGACAGGGATGTGGCACAGGTGTCATCACTTGCACAAGGTGTTGTATGGGGGTGCAGGAGGCCTAGGCAGAACCAACAGGTTGACAAGCATGTGTGTCATGCATAAAGGGGAGCAGGCAAGATGGACCATGTAAATGTGGCATGAGTGTCTTTAGGCGACCTGAGTGTGACAGCGGTGTGTGAATGTCTGCATGAACACAGTCAAGCTCAGTGCTAGTCCTACATGAATATATGTTGGACAGTTTTGAGCTGTGCATGGTAGAGCCCCCCGAACATGAGAAATGGCTCTGCCAGGAGTTGCACTAGCACTGCCAAGGTCAGATGCTGGTCTACTACCTGAGGGTGACTGCTGTCTGCTGGGACTGTGTCCTCCATGGGACCACCCAGGACCATGAGCCCATGGCCTGCCATATCTTGGTGTGGACAGTACACTTCCCTCTGGAGCTCTGGATTTACTGCCACTATAGGAGCATGATTGTGTATGACCACGTGGACTCTCAACAGATGTTGCTGACCTACGTTCACAAGTCCGATGCTCAACTCCAACCAGACATTCCATCACAGACAATGTACATTCCAAGGTAGATAGTGTGTGATCTCTTTCAGACCAATGTCTTTCCACTATGTCAGTCAACTGATCCAGGGTATCAGCAATGCAGTGGAGGCAGTCACGGATATCAGCCTGTGTGGCATCCATAACCCTAAGCATTCTTCTCTAGTTCCTTTCAGAACATGCCTGTAGCTCCATGAAGGCCCTAAACATACGCTGAATGACACTTGATGAGACGCCTGCAACAGGTGGTGCAGGGACAGCAGGCCTTCTATGAGCACACCTATCAATCTGCCTGTGTGGAACCTTGACAACTGTTTGGCTATGGCCAGTGTTGACACTTACTGCAGTCACAGTAGCCACACTTCTCTATTCAATGTCCCCACCCTCAGACTGTCCAATATCTGTGGCCTCAGGGGACTGGGTATGTGTAGGCCTACTGACTGTGTACGGTGATAATGAGGGCAGACAAGGGATGTAAACCTCTGTGACAAATTCAGACACTACAACCCCCAGCTGTGCCTCACTTTGGCCACCATCATCATCAGAGTATGTAGTGACACTGACTTCAGGTTATGAAGGGGACAGAGACCAACCTCCCAGGTCACCTGTGATATAAAGGGAAAAGCATCACCTTAATACCTACACTACTATGATCTGCAGTCCTAGGTTTCAATATATGTTAAGCTGTATACACTGCTGTCACTATTACAATCTTGTACAACCCACAATCTGAGAGAATGGGACGTGGTCATTGATCTCTAACCTAAACTGGTACGTTTTCAAACTAAAAGCTCTTTAAACTGGACTCTTATGAGCAATACATAAATTATGTACACTGCTGACATTCTGCAAAACTCTGCACAGTTTACAGTTCTGTCAATACTGTGAAATCAGTCACTGTGGTCACACCTACAAGGCCTAGGTATGACCCAAAAGTGTGCACAGTTAGAACATACCTCTACATTTCTCAATTATGCACAGTACATCAATCCAGCCTGCAGGCCTGAGATGACAGTTTAGCTAATACGTTGAAGTAAATCTACATCTGTGACAAAAATGTTTTGTGCTTACCAGTGGCAAGGGCACAGCCTCTTCCTATTCCTGATGGTCCTGAAAAACATTTGAGGGAGAGGTAATGTAAACAGCACCACATGTTACAGCAAAACAATTGTATTATGTCCAAATATTGCCCATTTACAGTAGTTGCTATGTTAATAGGTATGTGGGTCACAGTCTCTGCATGAGCTTAAAACTATAGGTAATCTAGTTCCCCCCACCCCATAAAACATCTGACACCCACGTAAAGCTATGTACACCCTAACATGCTAAATACTACAGTATTCCGATGCTGATTCAACTAAACATATCTGGACGCTCCTCTTGGCTGGAAATGGTGGCAACCACATCCACAACATATGGTGTGATAGAAGCCTGGGAGATGTTCTGTGTTGTGAGGTTTGCTAGGAATTCCTCAGTGGCTGATAGAGGTTGTTCCACTGCAGGCCCACCAGCAGTGACCTGACAATCCCTAGCCACATGTAAATCACATAGTGTCGCACCTGCTCATATGTATGATTCTGATGGCCCACAGCATTTATGATATGGGCCAGTTTATCCCACAAGGTTTGTCGCTCTTGTTTATTTGCCCTCCCTCTGGACAACAGGACTTGGTAGTGTTCTCTTAATGCCTCAGTTAGGAGGCCATTTTCACCTCACTGAAAGGTGGGCAATGTCTGGCATGCATGTTATCACCTGAAATACAACATAATGAGAACAGATTTAAGGATCACATATGTGATTGTGCAGTATGTACAGATGCAGCAATAAAGGAAGACTGTCAGTATTCCCTGCTTGATTATACATCTCATATGTAACAGTGTGACAATCATACAAAGGGTGTGGAAGCAACTAGGATAGTGGCAATAGTGACCTACACCTGCCTGTGCCATGGCAGATACTCACATATGGTCAGACACCCAGCATAGGAGTCCACTTGTAGTGTGTGCCATAGCAGGAAAGCCCCCCCCCCCCCCATAATAAGTACAATGCCAAAATGTAGCTGTGTAGTATTACAACTGCCAACAAAGGCAGTATCCAGGAGACCTGTGTCCCTAGTTAACAGACAGCATTAAACCCTTGCGGTAGTCCACATCTTCTGTAGGTTTTACTCAGCTCCAGATCAATGATATGTCACCTGAACAGTTCTAAGAAAGGCTTAGTGATGTAATCCCCATTATCCCCGATTATATTAAAACATATGCATCATGTTGAAAACAAAATGGTTACATACCTGATGGAGTACAATACTCCCTTTTGAAAGACACAGATATATACATGGTGTGCCAATGAGTTCATGATAGAAAATAACTCTAATACACAATGGTTTCCCTGGCTAGGAGTTTGCCTTTTTTAAGATGATTCTCATTAGCAGGGGATTGTCTCTGAACCAATCTGTGGTTCAGGAATGCTAAATGAAGAATACACAGGTGATTTACAGTATAATCAGGCAATTCCATGCAACTACTGAAGGAGATATAAGGCCTCAGTGTAGAATCCATCCACTTTCAAATATGATGTGGTGGAAATACTGGGGTAAAGATACTACGTAAGCACAGAGAGGATGTTTGTAGTAGATACTTATTATATGCACATGTGTGTGCTGCAGGCTGCAGCTGCTGCTGCTGCAGGGAGTAAGCATAGTCAGAGAGGCTGCAGAATGTGGAGGACAACACTTATGAGTAAAGATGTGACCAGTGGCAGCCCTGGTGTACAGCCAGAGCCTGATTGAGGGAACCCATCACACAAGAAATTGAGGTATGTGCTTAAGGTAAGTATGTTAGCCATAGGTATCGTTAACAGAGTAAAAGGCAACATGTTTGTTGTGTCCTTGAACAAGGTAAGGGGTACATTTACCATTATGTCAACCATTTGGACAACTGCCAAGCCATGAGTTATGTTATGATAGTCTTCTGGAACATGTGTGCTGGCAACCCTTGTTGCTAGCACAACCTCCATATGTGTATGTTACTTGTGCAGCTGTGCCAGTCTGTGAAATCAGTAGCAAATGATTGTGTGCTGCAGTCTGATATTATTTGTCCTTCTTTGAATTACATAACTTAAAATCCTCTGTGAATGCATAGTAATGCATGACCTGACACTCTATGCACTTTCTAGTGTGTAATAGGAATATGTGTTCCTACCTGCATGCCTTTGACTTCCATCATTGAAAAGCAGACAGTCAATATGAAATGTTTTGGGTGGATAAATAGTGATGAAATAGTCATTCATATCAGAATTCACAATGGTAATGTACAAATACATGTATTTGAAATGCTAGACAGCACTGGATTTGAACCCAGAACCATGTGTACCAAAAATTAACATTTTTAAAGCATTTAACAGACTGAGCTACTGAGCCACTATTAGATCAGATGTATTTTTCAATATATAATTGCAAACTTACATGCTGTTATATATCTCATTTATATCCATTATTCTGTATATGACTTTATAGGGATGTATTTCTCCACCGGAGTCCCAGTTAAACACCTATTTTCCAGTAATGTTTTAGTAGGTGCATTTTTAAGTGTTGCAGATATAATTGCACAGTTACCTGCTGTTAGAGATCTCACTTACACCCATTATGTGTCTGAATTTATAGTGCTGTATTCCTGTACCAGAGTTCAAGTTACATTCCCATTTTTCTATTACTCTTTTATCAAATTTGCATGATGTGGTGCAATACACAACATTGCTTAAATGTGCTTAATGACAGGAAAATGGCAGTTATTATGTTTTGCTTAAAACACCTGTGTGATTTTTAACAGCTATGTGGCTTAGTGGGTTGATGCACTGGTTTGCAGGTCTGATGGTCCTGGGCTCAAAATAGGGTGCAGGTGTACTTTTTGCACGTGATTAATATTATTTCACAGACATATATCAATATAGCACCATTTAGCTTAGATTAGTAATGCTGTGCATTGCGCAGTGTCACAGAAAAAATCTTTAAGAAATGAAAAATGGGGAAATAGGGCAGTGGCGAAATGGGGTTCAAGCAGGGGAAAAACAGTGAAAGGCAGGTAGGCAGGTGCAGGAAGGGTGTAGGAAAGAACCATAGCTATCCATTTCTTGTACAGCAACAACTGTGCACTTTAACAGATTTTTTGGACTGTCATCCATAGAGAGAGGTGAGGACAACATAAGTGCATTGTCATGCCAAGTGGACCAAATTGTGTCCAGTGGACATGTGTGTGAATGGAGAGCTATGTATGAGACAATATTTTTTTGGGACAGGTGCCCATTTTTTTTTAAGGTGAGAGTGGAATATTGGGGAAGGGACATAGGTACGTGTGGGGTAGGTAAGTTGGGAAGGTGAGGAAGCTTTTGCAGACAGGCAAGACAGGCTAGATAGCAGACAGGGCTGGTGTGTGACACAAGAGGGGGATGAACACCTTGCGTGGGGAGGGTTTTGTGAAATCTGAGTCCCATGGATGTCAGACACGGCAGCAGTGTGACTCAAGTCCTCACCCATGGGACTGTCAGCATTGTACCTTCACTGCACCTGTGGAGGCAGTTGTTGATGGCAGTGCACAGGGTGAGGCTGCCCCACCAGGATGAACAGCATGATCTCTATCTGGCATAGGCGTGCACCGAGAGATTGGTGCAACAGCCCATGCACCATGCCTAGCAGTTCCTCACAAGTGACATAATCACCCCATCCACTTCCACTCCCAGAGGGGGGACCAACCCCAGCCTGTGGGGGGCAGAACTACTCAATGGCCCAGATAGTGCAGGGGCAGAAGAGGGGTTGCCACCAGACTGCAGCCCAGATCTGCTGGGCCCCAGTTCCCACAGCTGGGGAAGACAAGGTAGGTGGATCACCTAGAACTGACCTAACTTGTCAAGCTGTAGTAAATGAAGTATAAACATAAGGTAAAATTAAACATAACCAAACAAATGTTAGTATTAACATAATAGAAGATAATGATTAATCAAAAGAAATAGAAAGGAATATAATGAGGCACACAACAATAAATAATGTAAATGAAAGTATATTAACAGCAAAGCAATATGAAATTATACATGACGCCAACATAAGAGGTGGTTACAAATAATATATTAATATCAAATCATAATAGTAAATATAATTAATAAATTAAAGAAGAGAATGGGTGGGGTGAGAGAGAGAAAAAAAGTTAGTAACAGCGCAGGTAATAATACTACTCAGACTACTACTACTGCATACTTCTACATATCTAAGATTTCAGTTGTGAGTACAGTGACTGCAAATATTGTATAGATGATGTTGCACTACATAGCTCTCAGCCTGTTAATATGGGACATTATGGGCCAAGTCCTACCAAATGGTGGTACTGAGGCACAACTGCAGGGAACATTTTTACATAGTGTGCTCATACATTAGTAGCAAGGTGTCCTGATAATGGATTTGCCAATAAATTGCATTCCAAGTAATGTCATGTATCTGCTAATCAAGGACCAGAAATATAGGACAGTAGTGATTACATTCTGCAAAAATCATGACAGTTGAGAGGTATGTTCATGTACATAATTACACTAGACAACTGGTCATTTCTCAGTTGGCTGCCATGGGATTAGAACCCACAAGCAGTGACTACAGGAATAATGTGTACTTTATTTAAATATAATGAATTCTCAAAACAGCATCTCCTTTAAGACTTTTATTGCAACATTTTGTGTGAAATCGTACATTTACACACATGCATAGACGTGTGTGGTATCAGACTGGAAAATGGTTGTACAGGGCATCTGTTAACTTAACCATATACCCCATTCATTTACTGAGTGCAATCTACAGCATATTTCAGGGAAAGTTATCAGAACAGAAGCTTGACACTTAATCTGGGTATTGCACTGCATTTATTTATGAAATTTGTTGCTGTATTATTTATTAGTTAATATGTAACAGTTGACTGGTGTCGCATTAGAACACACATGCAGTGAGTACAGAAATAATAAACACTTAGTTAAAAAGATTACTTACCAAAGTGCAATCTTGTTTTAAACTTTATTGATAATGTTTCTTAAAATCTGGCATTTAGACACATGGATAGCTGTCCAGGACTTCAGTTAACTTACCCGTATACCAAGTTCAATTACTAACTGGAATATATAGCATTATTTCAGACAAAATGAGCAGAACACAGGCTTGAATGAACATTGCTCTGGGTATTGCACTACATTCATTTCAGACATTTGTTGCTGCATTCTTTATTCATTTACATTTAACAGTTAACTGGTGTCAGATTAGAACACACATGTGGTGAATACAGGAATAGTGAACCCTTTTTTTAAAAGAGTAGTTATCAAAGCACCATCTCCTTTTAAACTTTATTGATAGTGTTACTTAAACTCTAGCATTCAGACACATGGATAGCTGTCCAGGACTTTAGTTAACTTACCCATATACCATGTTCATTGACTGAGTGGAATATACAGCATTACTTCAAACAAAATGAGAAGAACACAGGCTTGAACCTTACTCTGTGTATTGCACTATATTTATTTCTGATATTTTTTTCTGCATTCTTTATTCAGTTACATGTAACATTTGACTGGTGTCAGATTAGAACACACATGCAGTGAATACAGGAATAGTGAACAATTTATTTGAAAATATTACTTATCAAAGCACCATCACCCTTTAAAATGTATTGATTAATGTTGCTTCCACTCTGACATGCAGACCATGGATAGCTGTGTAGGACTTCTGTTAACTAACCCATATACCCTGTTCATTTATTGAGTGCAACCTACAGCATATTTTAGACAATGAACAGATCAGAACAGTGATTCTTAATCTGGGTAGACCCCAACAGTAACTGATGTTTGGAAGCTATACTACACAGTACTGCATGCTTACTTCCTTTACCCTTTCAGGTAGGCAGTGACACATTAATAAAGATGCAAGATATCCCAGGTATGTTATACTTGACTTAAGACTACAAATTCTGTAATTAATTTATTGTATAATTATGTTTTGCAGTAAGTTATTACTTTGATATTTTCCTACTTACCATGCAATTGCCTCATCCTGGCCAGGTGTCCTGCATGGGACTGGACATTGCGAGCCCTCTCTTCTGCAGCTGTGGTAAGAGAAGCAAACCATTATGCATACCAGTTTTGCAGATTCAGCTTGTATATTTCCAAATTACTGACAAACATATTTATGTATCTGTGGGGTTTGCCCAACCTTAGCTTCTTGGACCCAGGTGTTCAAGGTTCCCCCTTTTCCTATGTCTCAGGTCATCGTAGTGGTGATGGCACTGCTAACCACTGTGGGGGATACCAGTAGCACTGCTAAGTTCCCTGACCAACCGATCCCAGGCCGCAGACTTATATTCTGAGCCCTGGTAGTCACCCTGCAGCAGCCCGGGTTCATAATTCTTAACGAGGAGTCCACCAAAAACTCTGGACTCCTGCACTCCCCACTTCTGTGCATGAAAATGCACTCCTTCATCAACAGCACCAGGCATATCCACAGCAAAGTTAAGACGCCAGTGAATGATGTGAAATTCCCACCTATTGGCCTTTAAATAGACTGCATTCCCACCCTTGCACTTCATGCTGCAACTTTCAAAAAAAAACCATTCTGCTTAGCATTGCTCAAACTCGCACAAACCATGTGTAAGCGCAGTCTAGCAAAGCGCAAAAGGAATAGACCATTGACCATGTTTAAGAGCTGTTTAGCATCGTGCATCTTTTCTAAATGTAACAATTTTTTTAAATTTTAAACTAAACCGATGTTTCAGTCACCTGACACATTTTCAGAACAATAAATGTAAACATTATGACTGCTCTGGACTTGAACCCAGGACCTAGTACACTGTAGATCATGACTCAACTTATCTAGCCACTGGGACAGTGAAGATAACTTGTATATCTTCACATATACTACAAATATGCATGTAAGCATAGCACAACTTTATTGTGCAGGTTTTCATGTTGCCAAGCACCACAGAACTACAACAATTGAATACATTAGTAGCAAAAGCACCAGAGGAGAAAGGCAAATAAATCCTTGCTGGAAATATGTATTTTATTACCACAAAACGACTGGAACACAAACGAAGATCCAAAACACTCCCAAAGCACAAACGCTATGTCTCCACACCTGCGTTTTCATTTCAGACACTTCTTCAGATGCAATACAATTCATCCATTCTAACCTCACATATAAATACATTCAATTAAAATAATTAACCAATTAATGAAACACATTTGTAATTCATCATCTAATTACAGCTTACTAACTCATGCTTGCTAAAAACCTTTAAAAACGTTTTTTTTTTTTTTTTTAAAAACTCATGAATTTGAAAATTGAAAATTGTTTGAATAACAATTGAATACATCCAGTTTCTATTTTTAAATGTCTAGCAGATGTCTGCTGTATATATAAGTGCAGCTAAGCATAACTAAACAATGCTAATCTGGACATGTGCAGAAATATTCACAGTATGTGCCATGCTATACAACATAATCCTGAGGAAACAACTTCAGCAGGATCAGCAAGGGAAAGGGGCACACATCCCTCCACCAATGCCAAGGTCACCACAACCGCAGACAGATGAGGAGTCATATGGGGAATTACCAGCTGCTGTTAGTGTAGGCAGATGTAGGAGTGTTCAATATGCCCTCACATTGGCTAAAAGACAATGCCTAGCACACTCACTTACCTCCTAAAGGCCTAAAACCTTCCTCCTATGCACATGCATACACTAACCTTGATGCCAGGCAACTCTCACAACCTTTACCTCTCCATGTATTTGCTGTGTTCTGCTTGCATCAGACAAAGTTAGCCCTAAACTAAAACTGTTGCAACTGCTGCATTTACAAGGTAAGTATTGAGGCTTGAGCATGTTATGTAACAGTATGAATGCGTGGTATAGCTTTGTATTTAATTGCTTGGTACTGTAAGTAAATAAAAGGTAGGAGATTTGTACAGAAATTACCTTTATACGTAACAGCAGAGGCTTAGCTGACTTATATGTGTCTATTACTACATAGTAGGCCTCAGGCATCAAAGATTCACACAGCCATATCTCTCAAATGTACTGAGGATCACTGCTTACCCTCAATTTATCACCATATGTTTGTACTGCAAAATCATTAAAGATAGAAATTAGAAAGTAATGATACACATTGTTTAAGACTTCACATCCCTCACAAGATCATTCACTATGAAGTTGTGAAATTGTGTTGCTATCAGCTGTCTAACATGTTGATAAGTCAACTATACAATGATCAGTTCAACATCACAAATGCAGATATACTAAGCACTAAGTCAGCTATGCACCCTGAGCATCATACACAAAGCTTATGTATCCCTGACTCCAAAAGATACAAAACCGGGATATGGCATAGTTATCGTCACTTGCATAGGCTTAGGCTGATACAAAAAGTCATGAGTGTGTGTGAGTAAGAAAGAGAAGCAGGTAGACATTTGGATAAACCAATAAAGGGCCAGTGAGACAATATGAGTTTTGAGCTGCATGGCCAAACCATGTAACTGTTGTGTTTGTCTGTAGGGGTCCTCCAGGTGAAATTGGTTTGTGAGTGCCTGCATGAACACAGCTAAGCTCTGTGATAGCTTTACATCTTGGTATGTTGGACAGGTGTCCATTGCACTCCAACCATGATAACTGCCTCTGCCAGGAGTTGTACTGGCATGTCCACACTCACGGCTAGATACACTGCTGTTACCTGAATATGACTAATGTCTGCTAGGTGAGCTCCCTTCATGAGGACGTGCATGACCATGACCCTACGGTCTGTCATGTTTGGGTGTAGACAGCTCACCCACTGATGGAGCAGTGGAAGTACTGCTACTATGGGAGCATGATTGGGCATTGCCACATTGGCTAACAGCAGATGATGTGGCTGACCTATGCCCACAATAAAGACTTTCCCTTCCCAGCAGACATTCCATCACAGACACCCCTTGTTCCAACATGTCATTCATCCAATTCAATGAATCCGTGACATGGTGGAGGCAGTCATGCATTTCAGCCTGTGCCACATCTACAACCCTAAGCATTTTCTCTGGAGCATGTGCCTGTGCCTCCATGATGGCCCTAAACATATGTTGAGTGCCATGGAAAAAGACAGTAGTTCTCCTCCAAGCATCCATAATAACCCTCCTGTATGTCACCTTGCCCACACTTTGGCTATGGCCAGAGTCAACAGGAAATGAAGCTGCAGTAACCCCACTTTCCAGATCAGTGCTCTCACCCTCCACCGGTCCAATATCTGAGGGCTCACTGGATTGGGTTGGCGTAGGGCTACTGGCTGTATCCAATGAAATTGAAGGGGATGGCTTTATGTCAGCCTTAGTGTCAGATTCAACCTCTGCACCCCCGACTATGCCTCTGTTTAGCCACCACCATCATCATAGTCTGCTGATAAACTGACATCAGGTGGTAGAAGCCCCACACTTCCACTGTCATGATCACTTGTGATAAAAAGCCACAAACATGGGAACAATTATTACCTAAACTACTATACTCCAATATATGCTAACAAAACAAGAGTGCTGCCACAATTAGACAGTACAGCAATACACACAACAGTCATGACATCAACATCACATGCTAAAATATTTCTTTAAATTGCTCCTCAATACTGACATAAAATGTTTAGCTTACCATCTGCAGATGAGGTTATTCTCTGCAAGCCAGATAGTCCTGGAAAAAGTTAAGCAAAAGTTAAGGGCAGAATCATCAGAATTAACAGTAACACAGGGGGTAATACTTTTACCCCTTTACATGTCCATTAAGTATACTTTCAAACAGAACTCAGATGACAACTCCAACCTAAGCCATTCAGTCAAAATGTGTTGTTAACTGTAGCAATCTTCAATCTCCCGACCCCTAAAAAATCTTGCGCCACAGAAGTAATATACTGATTTCAATTGTTTTACTATAGAACAGTATTCAACAATTGAGATACCAAAGCCTACCTGGAAGCATCTCCTGGGACATGCTTGTTGTCCCTGAAGCCATTGCACCGATGTTGAGGACATTTGCACTTTTCTGGGAGATGTCTGGATCCCTGACAGTGAACAGGAACTCTTCATTTGGTAGCATGATCTCCCTGGTACCCATCTGATCATGGCCCACTGCAATTGGTCTACTCTGTGCAGATGTGATCATGTCAGCTGCCCTATTGTGCACCTGCTCATATGTCCTGCCATAGCCAACCATGGCATTAACATCATCCACAATCTGCTGCAAAATCTGCATTCTTGTGCAGTATCTCCCCATCCCCTTTCGAGCAGAAAGGCACCATGTTTCCTAAAAGCATTAACAGTCACTTGATTTTCAGCATCAGTGAAGGGTAGTATTTGAGGATTGAGATACCTGGATGGCATAGCCCTAGGTGTCCTAAAAGACAACAAAAGGATAGTACACATAAGTATCACATAACTATAAAATAAATGTTCCCAGATAAAAGGGAAAAGGTAGTATCTCAATATTTCCCAGTGGAGAAACATAAAACAGTCTAGACATTTGAAATATGAACAACAGGCTGGATGCAATAAAAGGAGAATAACAATAGCAACATCTCTTTGTTTGTGCCATAACAGAAATGCAGCTTTGCCCCCCCCCCCAAAAGAACAGGCAAATGATACATTTTGCTAAGAAACCATTTTTGAAATGCTATAAGTGCTATCAAATGAACTCTCCCTGAAACATTTGTACTTATTTATCACAGAGCATTCCATATGAAGGTTTTGGCAATCATGTATACTGTGAAATGCCTTGACAAACATGCCCATGGCATCAGTACATTTCTAACTAATGCATAAAGATAAAAGGGTAAAAGCCTTTACTTCAGACATTTTCTTAATTACATTCCAGTATATGTAGTCTCTAGCGGACAAAATGCAAGCATACTTTCTGATGTTCAATAATCCTCTGTGTGGATATATCCCAAAGTAATAACCTCTGTTCTGTGTTCTCCACATAAATGAGTCTCCTCACCTTCAGTTTGCCTAGCTACATGGTTGCCTTTTTATATGATGGAGATTCAGGGTTGTTAACATGGTGAAGATGCAAATGAGGTGTAAACTGATTAGAATTGCTGAATCCCAAATACTTGGCTCCATGTAGGAGATGTAGACATAGTGCAGGCACTCCATCATTGTTTGTTTTTAATGGATTGCAACTGTGAATGATTACTGGTTGGAGAAGGAAAACACAACAGCACTGCTAGCTGCTCTACATGCTATGGGTATGTCAGGTTAGACTTACAATGTGTTAGATGTAAGGTTAGAAATGTAAGTAAGCAGCACACAATTCACAGATTGTGTTCATTAACATCCAACCTCCCCTTCATTTATTGGCAACTGCATATGATATTATTTCCAGTTAATACCATCACACATTTTAAGGCCAATGTTATAGAATGGCTTACAGACTGCATGTTATGGACTACTGGTCAGATAAGTGAAGAATGACCAACACACACAGATAGGTAATGCACAGCTGTATATTTGCAAGCAATAATCATAACTGGTTATAACTTAGTGCACTTCATCCAAAAATAATAAATGTATAAATAACAGTTGTATGGTTTCATGTTACTGTAGAGGATGCTGCAGCTGGTTGTGTGAAGAATGATTTCAGTTTATTGCTGCAAAGCTGTTTGTGTTGCAAAGAGGGACAAGGCACCATTTCTGTGTTCTGAAGGATCATTGGAGTGACAGTTCAAATCCAGATCTATGTAGACATATGTGATGTGAACTAACTGAACCAACATTTTCTAGTCTGTATGTCATTGATTGATTTTCCTCATTTCAACTATTTGACCATTTTTTTCTTTGTTTTCCTTTTCTATCTTTTTTTTTTAATTTTTAATTTTTTTGGGGGGACAGTGTTTACGTGATGTGGTGCTTAGTGCAATCATGGGAAAAGAGGAAATGAATGTCAGGTTTGGCTGTGCTTATCTCATTTGCATGAAACACAGCAGTGCACAAACTGGACAACTGGACTATCAAGGAAGGAAACACACCACCTGTAGACAGGATCCAGACAGCCAAAAATAGAAACCAGATAATTCTATTGGGCACTGTGCAAACTGGCTAAGCTGAGTTGAGTGGTGGTTAACACAGACACCTTAAAATGATTAGAAAGTTAGGGAATATCATATAACTAGTCCTGTGGCAGCAGGTGTAAGTATAGGACTGGAGTACAGATGATCCCAAGTTCTAGTATAGGGTGTGCACCTTTTTTTCACTACTGTGACAGTGCAGTTTATAGCACTAAAACATAGACAAGCATTATTTGAACTTTTCTGTGGAAATAGGTATAAGTGTAGGACTGCCAAACACATGGTCCTGGATTCTAATACAGGATATTTCATAGACTTTTATTGTTGTTCCACTTCCCATTATATTTACTTTCACCAGTCTCACTTATAACACTTTAGATAGTGGAGCTGATATGAATTGTATGTATCAGAGATAAGACACCATTGTTGTGTTTTCAGATGTATGACTGATGGTGTATTGTGCACTATATTTCTGCAAAAAAATTCTACTTTCTGGATTTAAATGGGCTTCACATTTGCCTAAGACATACACAACTGGCTCTATATCCAATAACCTTGTCAGGTCATACACATACATGTGTAACAGTGCATACTGTTACCTGTGTTTTAATATGATTCCTGACAATGTCTGAGCACAACTTCTTCTGTGGCAAAGATGGAAAATCAATGCTGTAAAAGAAAATGTTTTGCCCCTCAGCAGAACATGCTTGGGGACAGGTTCATAACCCAGAGATTGCCCATGCTATGGAATAGACTTCCCATACATGTCAAGCAGAGGACCTCACTGAACCTCTTCAAGAGAAATCTTGATGAGTGGATGGGAAATAGAAAAGTCATGCCGGGGATCACTCCAGTGGCTCTACTCGACAGAGGTACTAGGAACTAAGGTTGGGTGGCATGATGCCAGGGTAATCCTATGGGCTAGGCTTGTAAAGGCTCCAGGGCCATTAGCCTAGTACATCTCTATGAACCTATGAACCTTATGCCTAAGTTTGAATCCCACAGTGCAAAAATCAATTTTCTCAGTGTAAATAGGTAAAAACAAATGTGCCAGGTTGTTACATTTATGCCTCCAGTGCATTTCTGCAAGCATAACTCACCTAACAGTTACCTTCCAATTTCCAGTAAATATTTCCAGGCTACATCAGTAGACACCCATCAAACTAAGGCCAAGTGACAGATTAACCTTCCAACTGCAATTATTTAATTCCTCATTGTTTGGCACTGCTGTTTTCCCCGTAACATCATGCAAATGCGGTTGGCATCATTGCACGGTTGTGCACACTTCCAGTAAATGCGGTAACTGGAATTGGTGGGAAAGCATCAGTCTCAATTGCTCTAGGTCTGTTGGTAGACATGACTGGTGTTAGTGAGGAAGGTGCCAGGTTTAAGATACAGAGGTGGAATGTCCAGGAGTCCAGGATATTTACTGGACTCATGGTAAAGCATCACAGCCAAAGGCTTCTGCAGGGGGACTATTTTGGCTCCCAGTACAAGTCTGAGGCATGAAATAGTTTGGCCCAGGCTTTATCCAGTGCCACTGATATCCCGTGCACTGGAGAGCAATGTAGGCATCATTTTAATGACCTACAGAGGAGAAAAATAGATACTCTCAACCATTGCTTGGAGGAATGTAGGGCTATGGACATCCCACAGCTGTGTTAGTATCAACTAAAGAAAGTACTTGTAAGACTTAGAAAGCTTAACATAGGTAATATTGGCATGCTTAATGGTCTTCTGTTCTTTTCTGTTCATTCCCCAGCTGCCAGGCATTGTGAGTTCAATATCCGGGGCCATGGACCTTGACTGGAGAGACTGAGGGAAGCAAGTGGTATGTGTGCAGCAGAAGAGAAATGTTATTGTAGCATTAAAAGTGAAAGATAGCTTTTTAAGCAATTTATAGGGTTGCATCAAATTGAGCATGCATATCCCAACTGTAAAAGCAAGAATGCATGGATTAGTTTATAGCACAAACCAATTGTAAGAGTCCAATATTAGACTTTAGTCAGTGAGTCTGGGTTCAAATGCTACAATTTACTACTATACAATATTGTTATTTCTTCAATGATATTTACCTTAAATTAAAAACTGTATATCAGTGGCACAAATGCCTTGCTATAAATTGTAATCTGTATAATTGGAACACAGATGTGTGCAATATATGCACATTTCAAGGATTACTTGCAGCAGTCTGTAATATAGTGTGTATCTGTTAGGAGGTATACTTAAATGTAAAACTTAAGATAAAAGAGTCATATAATTGCATTAATGCATTGTATATCACATATGATGGTACTAATTCTATCTATTTTTTACCTCTCACACCAACCCTTATCTATCTTTTTTATTTTCTTTATTTTTATTTTATTTTTAAAAATATTTTTTTTCTTTTCTTTTTTCTTTTTATGTGGCATCAAAATATGTCCATGTCATCTATGTGTACCACATCACTATGTGCTCCACAGCACAGCAATATAGGCCAGCCCAGTGGATAACCCTCCCTCTGCTCTACTGGGTCCAGCACAGATGCCCAGCATGTCTGGCAGCCAACCTGGCATCACAACGAGGTAGACCAGCCCAGTGGATAACCCCACCTCTGCTCTACTGGCTCCAGCACAAATGCCCAGCACATCTGGCAGCCAACCTGGCAGCACTGCCTCTGCTGCCCTGCACTACCTGTGCCCTCAGGTAGTCCTGCCATGGAGGCTGGTCTAGTGATACCCTCTGGGAGCAGTGGCAGAGGTGATGATTTCATCATCTGCAGTGAGTTGCCAGGGATAGTGTGTAGGGTCGTGCACTACACTTTTGCTGCATGCCTACACCAGATGGAGTTGCTCTCCCTCATTTTCCATAGAAGGAGGATGAGACATCAAGCACTCCAACCACCAGCAGAATAAGGTGGCAGTGATGGCAGTCCAGAGGGTCAGGACTCAATTATCACCATTTTCAAGACTGATGGGCACTAGCCTGAGTTGTCCCCTCCCTCACCCCAATCATGTTGTCCTCCAACCTTTTATTTCCATCACTAAACCTGTCTCTTGTCTTGTTTGTCTTGAATGTTTGCATCTCTTTCCTCACCTGCCTAACATACGTGACCCAGACATGCCTACGTCCCTTCCCCAACAGTCCCCTCTCTCTCAAATATTAAAAAATGGCACCTGTCCCACAAGAAAAAAATTGCTCCATACATAGCTCTCCATATTGCACACATCTTCTTGACACATTTGATTCAGTCCAATTGGTTATACAACATGACTGCATTGTGATCACCCCTCTTTATGGAAGTGACAGTCCAAATTCAATTAATATTCTCCACATATTTTCAGTTTACACTGTTAAAGAAATGAATAGCTATGGCTCTTTCCTACCTCCCTCCTGCACATTCCTGGACTGCTTTCCATTTGTTCTTCCCTCTCCTTGCTTCCCATTTCACCACTTTCCTATCTACCCCATTTTAACACCTTTAATCTAGTCAAAAAATGGGATCACACACACAGCATACATAAGTAGCAGAAAAAACAATGAATCCCTTCACTTTTTGGGCTCTCTGTTTACATGTTGGTGTGCATCATGCCCCAATGCAAAGTGATGGTGAGTGGTGGCAAATGGCTGCTGCTACCTACTGAAATACCCCTTAACCCTGCTGCACTATGCGAACACACAGCAACACATGTACTATAAAGAATTCATGTCATTGCATTATCAATGTTTATTTAAAAGTATCAGATACACCTGAATTTGAACCCAGTATCATCTGGGCTCAAAAACAAATGTGTCAGTGCATTTACCTCTGCTGCCACAGAGTCAGTTAAGTTGCAGGTGTGTTTCATAGACACAGTGCTACCACTCAGACTTGCGTTTATGCACTGCTTAGCTACATGCAAACAGGAATAATTTTGGAAATGTGTATCTTGGATGTGCAGACACTTTACTAACTGCTGCACAAACCTGCTGCTTGTTGCACTATGGAAAAGTAAATTTTATTATGTATTACTGCTGTTTACTGTGCATTCCTGGTCTATGACATGAAATTACATGTGGACACATTAACAAACAAAAGGCCCTATTGAACAATATGTCACATATTTACAATGCAGCCATGTGTTGTCTCTCCCCAAACACTGCAACCTTGGTGTCTCAGTACTTTATCCACACATTTCTTACATACACTACAGAAATTAATATCAAATGTTATGTGATATTCAGTGCACATCAATGTGGCAACACACAGAACTAGAACTATTGGCTCAGAAGCCTAAAAAGCCTTATCTGCAAGGTCAGGGAAGGAATCAGCATTGACATTATTCACAGGGACATAAGTAACCTTCAACACACTTGATTCAACCCATGTTGGTTTTGTCAAGGGTAGATCTTGCTTATTTGATATTGACTCCAAAGACCTGGATGAGGAATAACAGGACATACCACTTATGATGAGTTATCCAAGGCCTTTGACACTATCTCACATTCATGCATCATAGATGGATAGGCAACTGTCTCACTGACAGAACACATACTGTCAAAGTTAGGGGCTGCACTTTGTCCACTAGACCACTTATCAGTAGAATACCACAAGGATCTGTGCTGGGACTGCAACTGTCTAAAAACTATTTCTCTGAAGCCCAGGCAAAGGTAGATGGCCTCTGGTTTACCAAGTTTGCCGATGTCATATAGAGCCCCCAATGGTGTAACATATTACAGGAGATGCTGACACAGCCAAATGACTGGTGACAAACTCACATACTGAACCTTAAAGCAAATAATGCCTCATTGTCTCCTTTGGCAATGAAATACCCCTGCTAATTATGATATACATAGCACACCTCTAAGTTCAAACACAGTGTTGTGAAACTTGGGAACACATGCTGATAACAATCTAGACTTTAATCACTATGTGTCCATAGTGGTGAGAACCACATTCTACATTGCACAGCTCATAAATAAGGCCATCACATCCAAAACCAGTTAGGACATAGCTCTGTTTTACTCTACCCTTATCAGACCACTAATTGAGTACGATGCTCCTTTCTGGTTGTACCTCACTAGACACCTGCAATAACTGGAGAAAACACAGAGGTTTGTGACTGAGAGAATCCAGGGCTTCCAAAACATGAAATACATGGGAAGACTGAAAGAACTGTCACTGGACTCAGTATCATGCAGGCTGCTTTGATGTGATATATGCCTGGCCTACAGAGCAGTCTCAGACCCTGCCTTACTGGAAATACTGGACAACTGCAAATCAAATGGGACAAGAATAACTTGCTCCAGGGATCTCAACCTAGGCTGTGACATAAACAGAAGCCAGATGTATCTTCCAGTGATTTACACTCCTCTGTAATAGGCTCCCACTGCGAGTGAAGCAGTGCTCCTCAATGACTCTATTCAAGTGCAATCTTGACAACTGGATGAGTGATTGTAAATTCACCCCTGGGGTGGCACCTATATCTCTCAAGATCAGGGCCAGTCAGTGCTGCTCAAAAAATCACTCTGCTAACAATGACCATCTGACTATGCTCAGTAAGGGTACTTGTGCATTTACACAGCTAGGCTTGTAAATGCCCTAGAGACATTTGGCTAGTAACCTCCTATGAAGCTATGAAGCTATGAACCTATGTAGGCCTCCCAACATCTTCTCTTCAACATGCCCTGCTGATGTCATCCACTATAATTGACCTGCAGTCTTGTAAAAGTCAGACGTTTGCCATGACACTTGCATAAAATACTGAGTTCTGTAGTCTGTGTACTTAAGTAGATAGTTGTTCTGTTCTCATTGCAGTCAGCTGTGTGTGTGTGTGTGTGTGTATGTGTGTGTGTGTGTGTGTGTGTGTGTGTGTGTGTGTGTGTGTGTGTGTGTATGTGTGTGTGTGTGGGTTTGTGTGTGTCTAGACAGAAGAGCAGAAGTGTCTATCCTATAGTTATTGCTCCAATGCCATGGATTGACAGTGTTTTGATACTTGCACATCCCTATACAAACATTTCATGCAGGCCTCCCAGCATCTTCTCTCCAACATGGCCTGCTGATGTCACCCATGATAAGTCAACCTGCAGTCTTGTAAACGTCAGACTTGTGCCATGGAACTTGCATAAAGTACTGAGTTCTGTAGTCTGTGTACTTAGGTAGGGGTTCTGTTCTCACTGCAGTCAGCTGGGTGTTTCTGTTCCTGCTCTTGCTTGACATTGCAGAGAGTCTTTTACACCAGCATGTGGGACACTGTTATTACCATATTCTCCTCAACATACACTGTTGATGTCATCAGCTATAAAGTGTTGTCTGAGACACTCCATGTCTTAAATACAGAGATCTGTAGTTTGTGCACTTAGATTGGTAGTGGTGCTATTCTACTGTAGTCAACTGAGTGTGTGTTTGTGCTCTTGCCTGACATTACAGAGAGCCTTTTATGCCAGCATGTGGGACACTGTTATTTTCATATTCTTCTCAATATACATTGCTGATGTAATCAGCTATATCTGATTTGTGGATATGTACTATTCCCACCATGGAAGGGTCAGAGACTGGCCTGGAGTCCAAGCAGAAGTCACCTCATCCTATATGATACAGATTACAGTGACATGGCTTTCAGTCTATCCACATACATCATGGTGTGGTTTATAGGCCCTGTGTTTTCGTGATGAGAAAGCCATGTGACCTCTCCAGCTGCTGCATGTGTCTGGTGAGGTACATGCAAAAGAGAGGGTTATACTCTATTAGTGTTCTGATAAGGTTCGAGTACAGTGCTGTCATACAATCCTATGATCTGAACATGATGGCATGACTTATGATGTGCACAACATAGGCTGTCAATACTAGTGTAGACACTTGGTGGTTGAAGTTCAGATTGCTATCTACATGTGTTCCCAGTGCTTGCATCACTGGGTTTCAGCATAGCAGGACTGTTGCCAGTGCTGTAATTAGAATCCACTGAGAAGGACAACTTCAAGACACATTTCTGCATTTGCATTGTAGATTGTATGGCTTTGTCACTAATCATTTGCCTGTGTTATCTCCTCCTGTAGTATGTTAGTATCATTGTTGGACTCAATGATTGCAACCAATATCCAAGAATAAGCAAACCTGGTAAGCCAAAGGCCATATACCTTAACCTGAACTGTTGAGAAATACAGTCTAAACAGTAAAGGACCAAACACAGATCCCTGGGGAACACCAGTGGTGATAGTTCTACTGGTGCAGTTTGATTCACAAGCTTTCATAGCATGTGTTCTGTCAGTGAGCCAATTGGTTAAACATCTAGTGATGTAAAAGTTAATCCCCAGTTGGGAGAGTTTCTCAATGATATCTGTGTGGGAGATTGTGTCAAAATCCTAGGCCAGATAGTGACAGGCAGTATGCACTGGCTTACCTTCATCCAAGCCTATCACACAGAATCAATGGGCTGTGACAAAATCACAGATCACCTATGTCATGACTCAGCACATATACCTTCATGATATGGTTGAATACACACTTTAAAACACCCTCCACACATGCTATGTTCCCATTGAAGGGTGCACATCAACATGCATCCATCTGAGTTGGGGTGGACAGCACCTGATGTATGCATGTATAGACACATCTTGACTATCCTCAGCTGTGAGATAGACCAACATGTCATCACATACTTTTTCTAAAAAGACACTAGTAATATCCTGGCTGTGTGCAACAGACCTGAGAGCTGTTAATGCTACATCATGTCTATTGCATCCGATAGATGTCCTCAAAGAGGTCACTAAGGGCATGCATGATGACAACACTATCATCTTGTGGAACTTGACCAGGTCAAGGCATTTGACTCAAATCCACAGTGAAGTATTCAATTGTCACTGTCATATGTGACCATAAACAGCTATATCACCAAATGGGCAGACCAGTGTATAACATATGCAGCATCTCACTATGTTGAAATGTGTGAAATAACCTATATCTCAGGTCCAGTGACCAGGTCCATACATCAGGGTTGTCTGCTAGGCCCTTTCCTGTCCATTATTTAAGTGATGGACATCACAGATGACATACATGTCCAAACATCTGCCTGAAGGATTACAGACTACAGACAGTCATTGACTCCAACTGTGATATTAGTGTAATGCAGACAGTATCAACACATACCAAAGACTGCTGCCACAGCCATGACAACACCTGCGATGACAAGAAAACATTGGGGAATTTGTTAAGTCAGGGAAACAAACACACAATCCAAGTATAATGTAGACATCACAACCTATAATCAGACCAGTAGGTATGTGACCTGTGTCCTGGGGTAGATGGTAAATTGACCATCCACCAGCATGTGCTCACAGTGCTGACTACTCCCTTGCATGTAACACAAGTACTGATTATGTGAAGGACATCCACATCAGAGGCCATAATACCTCCATAGTTCCCAGCCTCCATCACACCAATAACTGAGTACAATGCTCCCTTCTTCATGTACCTCCTTGCACATCTTTCACTGATGTGCAACTGAAGTGTACCATCTTTGTCACAGTCAGCTGTCACACAGCTTATTGGCTATAGCTAGGTATTCTTTTTGTGGCATAAAGATGACTATCTGATGGTGTGGAATGCCAATCAAGGTGCTACCTGTTCTGGTGATGCACACACTACATACATAGATGTTTGATAACATTAATGGCATGGATATCATTCATGACAGTATGGATTGTGTTATATGTCTGTCATGCACTCCAGTCAACTAGACTGTATTACACATAATGTTGCATACAGGTATAGCAGTGTCCCTCCTAACACCTCCAGCAGATGTTAAAGTGCCAGGACAGTGTGCGTGATTACCCTCATAGAGTGTGTATATATCATAATAGTTGTACAAGTGTGTTTGTGCAGAATCATCTCTGATCACTCTACGTCACATATGTTATGTCAGAGGCATGGGATTACTGGTGGTATTATTCTGATATTGTACATGATTGTTGTGGATTCTTTTAATGTTGTCCATGAGCTTTTATCTGTGTCCCACTTGCTGGAGCCCTCTGCTGAGATTACACTCATTTTCAGGCAAATCAGTTTGCAGATCTTCACAATATGTACCCTACCCCGATTGTATGTCAGCTCCCTGATAAATGTCCTCTGCATTATTCATGTAAGGATGCTTATCTCACACAGACATCCTCCCCATTGCAATGTCACCTTGTTTGACAGTCAAATAATACACCTTTTCATTGTGCAGTCCCTACTGTACCATACAGATATGTGATTGGTGTTGCTACTACAAACATCTTCCACTGACATGCCTTCATCTGCTGCATATTAGGTTGTTTCATATTTCATCTTTTCCTGTGTTCATTCCTACAATTCATTCTTACAATTCATCTGTGTGTCCCTATTCAATAGACACACTTCCCCTGTGTGTTTATTTTACATGGCAGTCCATGTACCATTACAGATCATTTACAAAGCTTAAGTACAGAATGCCAGGAATGGGATACCACAGTACTCTGCACTGTAGATACACTGTCCTGTACTGTGTTTGAACCATATACTTAACATTTATACCTCTCCACTGTCCAAATTTTCACAGAATGTCCAGATGTGTTCCTATCAAATTTGTGGCTTTCTGCCATATCACTGAAATGATCTTAGGACTGATGAGACTCTTTATTACATGCATTGAGCTTCATACTTCAAAAACTTCAGAGATGTATCTTAGCACAATCCCCTGGTTATTCTAACACATTTCTGTAGGTCTAATATGTCAGATATGTCCCTATTTCTGGTTCATTGTCCCCTCATTATGTTGGCTTTTGTCCAGATGTCTTGCACTAAGAGATTGAGAACTATCTGTGAACCCCTGGTGATCATTGTGGCATTCCGAGCAAAACTGCAGCCTGTCAGCACTCTGACTTCAACATGAGTGCTATCTGTGTTCACTTACATGGCTTCTTGGCCAGTAACACTGTTGCCCACCACAAAACCTTACTTAAAAGCAGCAAATGGCATGAATATGCGTTGTGCACTACTGATTGTCTTCCACTGCCACACACCACTACTCACACATGTAACCTCTGTGTAGGCTTTGTGGGAAGCCTACACAGAGTTTATTGAATCCTGGGGTTTATCAAATCTGATGATTTGTTGTTCATATTTTAAGGGTGACTTTGACCAAGCTTTTTTAAGATAAGTTCTCTGTCAAGATATGAAAGAAATGTTATAACTAATGATCTTAGTGAAGAGATAGAACTAGAAGAAGCTAGTTTGGGAATCTAAGAAGAAGACAAAGAAAGAAGAAATGATATCTTCTCTTTCAGTTTTTTTTCAGGCAGACCAAAATTCTAATGTTCCATCTCTCTCTATAAATATTGTATAAGTCTTCCAGTTTATTTGTAACCAGGTGTTTTGTTTGATACAAAATTCTTTTTGTGTTTCTTTTTATTTTAATCTTCCATCCAGATTTGAAAGTGATTTCAATATCAGATATTTTTGTTTGTTGTTGTTGAATCCTGGCCTTCAACACATCGGTTTGCTTCATAGTACTTTCTCTTAAATTGCCTAGATTTTGCTGGAAACCATTAATTTTCAAAGAAAAAGTCTTGTATTGGTGCCATGATCACTTGCAAGTCTTTTTTCAGAGAGAAGTTTATATATGAGTATTTGGAAGCACACATTTTCTTTTCCCAAAAGTTCTCCAAAATACCAAAATAGTTTGACTGGAAAATGTTGGTAAATCTTCACGAACTTTGATATATCAGTAGACCAGATGATAATGCAAAAACTGACGACAATTGTTTTGCTTGAAAACACCATTTTTAGCTCTGAAAAGGTACTATTCTCAGTTAGCCATTTTCATTCCACCAACGCAGCACCTGTTTTTCTATTAAATTTTAAGTGAATTATAGTAATATTTAGAATTTGTTGCTTTTTTGTGGTCCTTTGTCCCCCTATTATTTTTAGCTTTGTCTGGAATTCTTAAGCAAAGACGTTTAGTAGTATTTTAGTCTTTTCCTCATAAAATGTGTTTTTTTTCTGGCATATTGTTGTGGATTGCAATCATTAAAAGATGGTTAACACACAAGTTTCAGACTCCATATCCTTCAGAAAATGTTTGCTAACGTTAACAGCTTGTTGTTGTAGCAACTGTCTAAGCATGTAAGAGCAATACTTCAAAGCTGTCCCTGACTTCGGGTCTTTGTCTATGATTCTTGTCATAAGAAGTTGAGAGGAGGTCACAGTGGGTTGAATTGTATTGTTCTGACAGTAGCAATCAGGAATATATGTCTAGGTCATTATTTATATATGTGCATACATCTGATACCAAGCAGTCATCTAAGATGTACACAGTCATACAAGTGACTGTAATTGTTGTATTAGGGATGATAATCAACCCCCAGACCACAATGGAGTCTTGAACTCTGAATTCAACAGAGCACTAGCTAATGGTTGGGTCAAGGATTATAAAAATGCACTCCACATAAACTGATAATATATATATAGATATAGATATATATATATATATAGATATATATATATATATATATATATATATATATATATATATATATATATATATATGTATATATTGACCAGTGATAATAAGGTAAAGAATACGGTGGGTGATACATCAATATTTATATATAAGAGAGCAAGGAATATAAACAATATTGTGGAATATATGAAGGAAGCTGATTTAAATTATAAAACAGGAGAAGATACAAAAATATGTGGGACCTGTAACCAATGTAAATGTATTATAACAAAATCTCCATTACTTTGAACAATGTATTGAAAAATAAGATAACCCTCCAAGGTTGTAATTGTTCCATGAAAAGTCTAGTCTACCTGGCTTTATGTGAAATGTGTCCAACATTTTATATAGTAAAGATGGAACATTCTCTGAAAAAAATGTATTTATGAGCATTATTATGATGTAGTCAAACAGACTGTTAATAATGCTTTATACAGGCACAGTATTTTATTTTCAGATTTTAAATATTTTTCATTTGGGATTTTGGAGAAAGTAAACTGTGACCCTAGGGTTAGTGAATAGCATGAAAAGACTGAAGTAAAAAGTTATGTGGTGAATAAAACTTGGTGCCAGCCACCCCTCAGGATTAAATTATATGATTTCTCTGGTACCTATTTTAAAAAAGACAGCTGATGAATTATAACAATGAAGGTAGCAACAGAAAATTCTAAAAGATTTTGCCAAATTTCATGTATGTATTTTTATTTTTCACTACCTATATGAGATCGTAAAGGGTTTCCATAGTTATACTCAATTGTTTAGTTTTTTAGGAATGTCTTAATGAATTTTAATCTGGCTCTTTGAATTGGTCATTTATTTAACTAACTTATCTAATTGACATTGAACCTATTAAAAAGGCTGTTGATTGGGTTGTAAATTATTTCTGATGAAGTCCTGTGTTAGAGCAAGCTGGATGAAAAGCTGTGTGATATTTGTGCAAGCTTAAAGTTTTGATAGGGTGGAATATATTGGTGAATAAAGCTTTTTCAACTGGACTCTGTTGTTCCATTCTGGAGTTGGCAGCCTCATTTCTGGTGGACATTCCTTTGTGACTGTACTTGTTAGTTTTGTGTGTGTGTGTGTGTGTTTGTGTGTGTGTGTGTGTGTGTGTGTGTGTGTGTGTGTGTGTGTGTGGTCTGATCTTCATAAAATCTGTGATTTCCTGGCAAATTTCTGTTGACTTCAGATACCACATAATGAAAGATATAAGTTTCAGACTTCATGTCTTTCAAAAATGCTTGCTAACGGAAACCCTGTTATACAAGCAACTTTGTGAGTATATAAGAGCAATATTTAAAACATGTTCCTGATTCTGAGTCTTTGTTCCTGATTCTTGAATTAAGTAGTTGAACTGCCATGGGAAGTTAGAGTGGGTTGCAATGTATGGTATCCACAACAGAGAGATGAAAGAAACTTCAGGACCATTATTTATGCAGTTATTATTTAATAACTAGCAGATATTTAAGGTGCAAACAATTATACAAATATCTGTAACTGATGGCTGTGTATGTGTGTGTGTGTGTGTGTGTGTGTGTGTGTGTGTGTCTCTGTAATTATTCACTGCTAAGATTTTATAATGCTATGATAAGCAGGGAGGAGGCAGGGCTTTGAAAAATGCAATATGTTTTATGCAAAAAATGGAAGAGCTCAAAGGCAATATAACGGTTAGAAGGCAAAAAGTTTTGGAATGTTGCTGTAACTAGATCTATATATGGTATAGAACTAAAATGAACAAAATCATTTTCTTGTTTCTGGCTAATGGAGGAATCACCTTTAAAATGACTTAGATGGGCAAGAATGTTTAGGCTGTGTGGTTTTGTTAGAAATGCCAAGCACTCAGTGTTAGCTCATGGCTGAGGTGTCATCTGTGTTTTCATTTACCCGGCAAACAAAAAATAAGTGAAGTCTATACTAAACTTTAGTTACAACTGGCAAGTACAGCAAGACAAAGAAAAGGCCACGTGTATCTTTCTACACTGCTGTAAGAGTACATTTTATTCTAGTAAAGCTGTGCAGATATGCATCTATTAGTACCACAAAGGTTCTAATTGTATAGCTTGTACCTGATAAAAGGGTAAATTTACAAATGTCTGCCATTATCCCCAAAGGATGGACTTTATTCTTACAGAAATTTTGAGTGCTATGATTTTGGACCCTCTGCTATAATATTTGATGGCCCTCTGATAAGGTTTTGAAAGATGAGAGATTGAGTGGTATGCTTGTGGCATCTGTTTCTGTAGGAGGGATGCATGTGGAACAAGTGACATACCTGTTAGGAGAGATGCAGGTGTAAGAAGTGATGTACCTTTTAGCAGGGATGCATGTGTAACAAGTGATGCATGTGTAAGAAGTAACATACCTGTTAGGAGATATGCATGTGCAAGAACTGACATACCTTTTAGCAGGGATACATGTGTAAGAAGTGACATACCTGTTAGGAAAGATACATGTGTACCAAGTGACATACCTGTTAGGAGACATGCATGTGTAAGAAGTGACATACCTGTTAGGACAGATGCATGCGTAAGAATTGACATACCTGTTAGGAGAGATGCATGTGTAAGAACTAACATACCTGTCAGAAGAGATGCATGTGTAAGAAGCGACATACCTTTTAGCAGGGATGCATATGTAAGAAGTGACATACCTGTTAGGAGAGATGCATGTATAAGAAGTAACATACCTGTTAGGAGATATGCATGTGCAAGAACTGACATACCTTTTAGCAAGGATACATGTGTAAGAAGTGACATACCTGTTAGGAAAGATACATGTGTACCAAGTGACATACCTGTTAGGAGACATGCATGTGTAAGAAGTGACATACCTGTTAGGAGAGATGCATGTTTAACAAGTGACATACCTGTTAGGAGAGATGCATGTGTAAGAAGTGACATACTTTTTTAGTAGGGATGCATGTGTAACAAGTGACATACCTGTTAGGAAAGATACATGTGTAACAAGTAACATACCTGTTAGGAGAGATGCATGTGTAAGAAGTGACATACCTGTTAGGAGAGATGCATGTGTAAGAAGTGGCATACCTTTTAGCAGGGATGCATGTGTCACAAGTCACATACCTAGGTTTTCTTGCACAATGTGCAGTTCCCTGCTCTAGTGCCTCAGCAGTAAGCATTAAGTTGATGTCTTCTCAAAACTGAAGATAAAAAAACCTTTTACTACAAAAATGTAGCAAACCTCTTGCTACAAATGTAACAAGAGGCTTGCAACAGTTAAAATGCCACATATGAAGCACATCAGGCTGTACTTCAGGCATGACCACAAATACAGTATTGGTATCTGCATTTGTTTCTGAACATCAGCACTGCAATGCACTACCTCTCCGTTAACGTCTGGCAACCATATCCCCTAACACCTTGAGCTAGGGGCAGTTGAGAAAATTGACATCCTTACTGTTTGCACATTGGTGGACTGCTGCCATGCCTCACTCTTGGTACACTACTGCATGCAAGCTATTCTTATGATCTCTGGCAAAAATTAAAGTATAAGAATATTTCATAAGAAAGAAAGGAGCAATGCCAAGTACTTCCAAGGCTTTCAGAATAATATATGCACAGTAGTCAGCTACCATTTATGAAAGCTGAAGTCATTAAATATTAATTTTCACTTGCCATAAATACAGCTTTATCAAAAATGACAAAAGCTAATTAGCAGATTGTCTAGTACACCATTGTAGACTGTTAAAAACACAGTTAAACATGTCTGTGTGTGTGTGTGTGTGTGTGTGTGTGTGTGTGTGTGTGTGTGTGTGTGTGTGTGTGTGTGTGTGTGTGTGTGTGAATTTACTAAAGCCTACACAGTCTTTTTTACCATGTAGGCATCATGGCACGCTGCTTGCATGAAAGTAAGCAGGTTTGCAATTCAATAAACACAGCTGGGCGGTGCGTGCGCACACACACTTACACACACACACACACACACACACACACACACACACACACACACACACACACACACATCAACACGGTAGAATCCATGGCATGCAAATTACCTCATAAGCAGGTAAATTTCATGTAAATGAAGGAGGTAGAATGATCCAGCAAGCAGACAGGCAGCCCTACAGACCCCGTGTCAGTGTCTGTAGTGTACATGGAAAAAGTCCGTCTACAGGATTTTAGACAGACAACAGAGGCTTTAAAAATGCAGGTAGATAGACAGAAATAGCATTGCATATAAAGATATGAGCAAAACTATCCACCATGTGTCCAAAAACATAAGGGAAATAAGTTGCAATAATTTTTTTTTTAATGATCTGGGTATGTTTGCATAGTGCTCTGCAGTGTGCAAACATGCTTTTTATGAAAAAAAAAGAGTGGAAAAACCACATTTAATAGTATGTGACAGAAATGTATTATAGGACCCTGCGTAGTCAGCAATGGTAGAATGGTGCTGTTGCTAACGAAGTACGTCCTTTGTTTGTATAAATTGAGCACTAATCCAGGCCATCTTTTTTGGAGAAGGTTCCCCTGCACTTGTTAGACTGAAGACTGCTGGAACAGGGCTCAGTTTTGAGGGTTTTTTTTACTGGTTAATTGGGTAATTTGTTTAAATCAGTTTGCTCGTTTTCTATTGTTTTATATATATATATATATATATATATATATATATATATATATGTGTGTGTGTGTGTGTGTAAAATTGCACTTTATTCATCTGCTTTTACTGTAATTGTGTTTCTTCCCACTTTATTACCTTGTTTTGCTTGTGCTTCTTCTTAAATTGTATTATTTTGCTGCAGTTATTACTGCTTAGTAGTAGCCTGATTAAATTGTAACTGTTATTCTAAAACTTTTGGATTAAGCACTTGGGCTTCAAACCAGTTGTTTTACATTAAGAAGGTTTGTGGACTGCATTGTTGTGGCAGGACAGGTAGATTACATCCTTCTAAGTTGGGAATTGCTGATTGAAGGCTCAGTGTCTGTTATTCTAAAAGTGCATTAGTTCTGGTTTAAGCACTTGGGCTTCAGGCCAGTTATTTTACATTAAGAAGGTTTGTAGTCTGAACTCTTGTGGGAGGAGAGGCTAGATTCTGCCTTTCTGAGTTGGGAATTTCTGGTTAAAGGCTTATTGGGCCTGCTTATTTGATCTGTTTCTTTCTGAAATTTGTGCACCTTGTTTGCTGTAGCCCAGAAGTTAGTAGTTTATTGGCCATTTTGGGCTAATTTCTATCTCTTTCCTTTCCCTGCTATAAAAACTGCATTTGCGCGGTTTTGCACGCTGGGCAGTGCTGGTTAGTTAGGGTTAAACTATTCCCAGCACCACTAAGTCTTCTCTTCAATTTTTCCCTTGGAACTAGACAAACTTTCAACTTAAGCACTCAAACCATTCATTTCATAGCCCAGCACTTGCTCAATACTCATAGCAAGCACTAATTAACCCTAGCACTAGACTCCCTATACTGTCCAGAAGGAAAAGGCTCTCTATTCATCCCTACCAGCTAATCAGTAAAACAGCTCACTTTACCTATTCAGGAATGTCCAAAGGGCAGTTTCAGGTGTATATTTCCAGTCCAACTGGTGAATCTAGGCATTTTGAGGCAATGTTACAACTGCCTCATGTACACAGACAACCCTCTCCTCCTACCACCAAACACTAATATATGCGAGAGATGCAATTATACAGTCAAACTGGAGGCAAAGCTCTCTCAACCCAAGACTGTAACTGTCAGTCAAGAGGAGAAGGAAAATATTTGCAACACACCACTATTCTCACATAGACCTACTAAACCAACACCGGCAAATAACACACATAAATACACGAAAACATACTCGGACGCTCTAAATAAAAATCTGCAAAAGCAACAGAGACATCCAAAGCAGACACCCAAGCAACCTCCACACCCCATCCCAAACCATGAAACACATACTTCACATAATCAGTGTGTCACGCAATCACAACCCTTAAGGCAAAATAACATACCCAACACACTATTAATAGGCGACTCTATAGTCAGGCACACTGATGTCCCACTAACTAGGCTGGACAAGGAGAAGGTTACAGTTAGCTGCCTGTCGGGGGCCAGGATCTACCACATAACACAAGCACTCAGGTCACTCCAGAACAAGTACAAATACGACTCTGTCATTGTCCATGTTGGTGTGAATGACCTGAGATGTACCTCCCTGGACTACATGAAAAGAGACATGGAAGAACTCTCTGATCACATAGCCCAGGCCGGTATGACCCTGACCCTGAGTAGCATCCTACCCTCACCAAGAATGATGCCACAGTATAAAGAAAAAAATGATAAATTTCAACAATTGGCTAAGTTTCTGGTGTCATTCAAAGGGGATCCAGTATCTGTCCACCTGGGATAACATGCTCGATAAGCCATATTGCTTCACAAGAGATGGCTTGCACCTGTCACCATCAGGCTTTCAAATACTGGCCAAGGCTTTTGCCGCCCCATAGTGCCTTTTTTAGGCAAGGCTCAAAAGACAAACCCACCACCGTAAATAGCACAAGTAACCAAAAACTGAGGGTAATACTACTCAACACCAGAAGTCTAAACCTCAAAATGCATGCACTCGAGGCACTCCTCAGTATGGAGAACATCGATATCTGTGCAGTAACAGAAACCTGGTTTAAAGCTCCAGAGAGCACCCCCACACATACAGGCTATAACTCATACCATACTTTTCGGCCACAGAACCCGGACCGAAACACAAAATGTGGGGGTGTATCCATATTCATCAAGGATACCCACACCTCCAGGTTAGTGGCACAGCACAATGCCTCAGAGATCATCCATGTGCAACTAACAATGGGCAAAACTGCAATTCAAATTGTAGCTTGCTACAGATCACCCACCATGACCCAGGACCCCCATTCCGCATTTCTGGAGACACTGGAAAATATGAAGGTCCTACCAAATGTCCTAATATTGGGTGATTTCAATTACCCAAACATTAACTGGGAGAACTACTCAAGTACTAACTCCCTTGCCCAACGCTTCCTAGAATTTACAAACTCAAATGCCCTGGATCAACTGGTCAACACCCAAATCAGAGGTGACAACATATTGGACCTGGTCATAACCAACATGGGTGACTGGTGTTCTACACCGGAGGTCAAATCCTCGCTGGTTAGATCAGGCCATAGACTAATCACTCTGGATATCCATATTCCGCCCCCACCCCCAATCAAGGAAACCTCACATTACTTAAGACAGAGGTGGAAAGGTTCACAGCCACCATGCTAAAGAACAATGCTGTCCAAGCTGCTGAATCCCTTACAAAGGCATTCTATGAGCAACTGCAAGAATGCATGGATCATGCTATCCCAAGCAAAACCAAGACTCACTCCTCTGAGGAAAGGAAGCCAGTCTGGTAGACCCCTGCATTAAACAAGCTATACAATAGAAGGAGGAAACTAGTGCAGAAAAGAGTAAAATCCCAAGAAGGAAAGACATCCCTGATCAGTATCAGTAAGAAACTGTGATCCCTCATAAAATCATCTAAGGCTAGTTTCGAAAGAAAAATTGCCAAGGACTCCAAAGATAACCACAAAGCATTCTTTAGCTATGTCAAGAACCTAAGTGGAAACTCTCAGATCTGCTCTGAGTTAGTGTAGAATGGCACAAAATACACTGACCAGACTGATATTGCCAACATTCTGGCAGGCAGGTTTAGTGCAAATGTCACCCCCCCTCTCACCTCCTAAATGGCCCATAATCATACCAGAAGAATGTAGTGCCCCAGCAATCACTGACACACAGGTTAAAACAGCCCTATCCAAAGCCAAAAATACAGCTTCAATGGGACCAGATGGTGTCCCAGGCTGTGTCTTACATGTGCTCCAAAATGAACTAACCCCTCACCTAAATACACTGTTTAAACTCAGCCTCTCTACAGGTTATGTACTCATAGAGTGGCACACAGCAACAGTTATCCCGCTCCACAAAGGTGGTGCAACAACGGACCCCGGGATCTATCACCCTGTAAGTCTGACTAGCCTGGTCTGCAAGGCTATGGAGCGTATCATCATGGAATTCATTAACAGAGATATTGGGAACCTTCAAACATTGGACCCTACCCAGTTTGGCTTTTTCAAGGGCAGATCATGCCTCCTAAACCTGGTGGACTTCTTTGAGACATTTACCAAGGCTTTAGATGAGGGAAAGGAGGTCCACACAGCCTACCTAGACCTCGCAAAGGCTTTCAACACCATTCCCCATTCTGGTATTATAGACAAGCTCACCAGCTTGAGCATAACCCCCTACGTCACGAGATGTGTTGCCAATTGGCTCACGGACAGAACCCACATGGTGAGAGTTGCAGGCTCTAGGTCCGACTCTAAACCAGTTACAATTGGCGTCCCCCAGGGCTCAGTCCTGGGACCTCTCCTGTTCGGTATATACTTCTCAGAGGTACAACAAGCACAGGAGGACTATGGTTGATCAAGTTCGCAGACTACTGCAAACTGGGGGCAATAATTGACTCTCCAGCTGATACAGACATCCTCCAGAAGGGTCTCACTGAGACAGATACCTGGTGTCAAAATCATAGTCTCAAGCTAAATGCCAAAAAGTGCATAGTCATCCCCTTTGGAAAAAACAAAGTACCTGCGAAGTACCACATATGTGATAGCCCCCTAAATACAGAAAATGTAATAAGGGATCTGGGGACCCAAGTAGATAGTAATCTCTCCTTTGATAATCATATTGCCAATGTGGTTAGAAAATCCTTCTATGTGGCCCACTTAATCACAAAAGGGTTTGCATCTAGAACAAAAGAGGTTATTGTGCCCCTCTACTCATCACTCATCAGACCCATCACAGAGTACAACTCCCCATTTGGGATGTACCTTACAAGACACCTGCAACAGCTGGAAAGACCACAGAAGTACCATACTGGCCTCAAACATATGCCTTATGCAGCCCGACTGAAGAAACTTCAGCTGTACTCGGTTGCATTCCACTTACTCAGAGGTGATCTCTGCCTGACATACAAGGCCATGTCCAACTCAGAATTGAAGGACATGCTCCAGGCTCCACCCCCAAAAGACAACACTAATTCAATATTCGTGTTCCTCAGCTCTCCTTTGGCAGCGTTCCATAATTAATATGCATGGCATGCTGCCGAGGGTGACCGTGGTCGTGTACAAGGATGCATTCTGTGTAGGCTCTACACTGTGCCTACATGTAGTTTATTAAATTCTAGGTGTGTGTGTGTGTGTGTGTGTGTGTGTGTGTGTGTGTGTGTGTGTGTGTGTATATATATATATATATATATATATATATATATATGTATATGGATCCAGGTCAGTACATCGACAAGTGAGAAGATCGACATCCACTTCTCCGACACGAAAACACCGACACATGAAATAATCGAAACTGCAAATCACGGACATTTAACAGGTAACAGGTTTAAATTTCGCTAATCATGCCTACCATGTTTTAGTAGGTGTGGCAGTATTATGCATGTGTTACGATCATTGTATTACTTAGTCCTTGTTTGTCGGAGGAGGGAATGTCCGTGATTTGCAGTTTCGATTATTTCATGTGTCGGTGTTTTCATGTTGGAGAAGTGGATGTCGATCTTCTCACTTGTCGATGTACTGACCTGGATCCATATATATATATATATATATATATATATATATATATATATATAGATAGATATACACACACACACACACACACACACACACACACACACACAAACTGAAATGTCAAACAATCAAAAGAATGAATTATAAAAGAACAATCATTTTAGAGTGAATCAAAAATGATAGCTACACAGATTAAAATTGTTTTTATTAATGTTTTTGCAAGCCCCCCTGCACCCCCACACCACCACACCCCCTGCTAATTATATATACCAACTATGGGATTACACAACAGTGGATAAGGGCAAATTCCCTTATCCCACTGCACCATTCTTTCATTCAAAAAGCTGTTAGCAAAAACTCCATAGTGAAGAATGTTCACTTACACGAACACTCACTTTTTTATATCATTGAAAAGCTTTCGCTTGTATGACTGTTTGCTCTTCTGGAGTACAAATGCACACACACACACACACACACACACACACACACACACACACACACACACACACACACACACACACACACACACATATATAGTTATATAATCTCTCTCTCTCTCTCTCTCTCTATATATATATATATATATATATATATATACACGATTACACTTCAGAAGATTGAACGGCTGAAATATCGAAGACCATATGGTCGACATCATATGATCGATATTTCATAAGATCGATCTTCTGAAATTGTAACAAAAATAAAAAAAAAACAGTTAAAGAAGATGGTAATGCAGGGGGGCAAGCCCCCGTGTGGGAGGCTGCACTCCCCCCCACACCCCCCTACTTAAATATACCAACTCCAAGATCATGCTACAGCAGGGAATAGGGAAATCTCCCATTCCACGCTGTATTGACAGTGTAGCACGATCTTGGAGTTGGTATATTTAAGTAGGGGAGTGTGGGGGTGCCTTGCCCCAATGCATTACCATCTTCTTTAACTGTTTTTTTATTTTTGTTGCAATTTCATAAGATGGATCTTCTGAAATATCGATCATATAGTCTCGACCATATGGTTTTCGATATTTCAGCCATTCAATCTTCTGAAGTGTAACTATATATATATATATATATATATATATATATATATATATAAAATACACATGGAAAATGTAGTGTGTGATACAGGGAATAAGTTTTGCAAGGATTACTGTTCAGGTCAATAGAGTGACTGTGTCAAAACAACCACATGACAAAAAGTCAGAAAGCTTCCTTGAAGCACCTTCGATGTTGTTAAGTGTAAAGAAAAAGCATGTGAGATAAAGTTCTGTTCTGGAATTTCCCATCATGTTGAACCTATGGCAAGAATGCAAAATATACAATTTGCTTTGCAAAAACAATATTAAAAGCACTATGACATTTCATGCAATACTAGATAGGCCATGAATATGATAGCTTCTTTATCCCTGGTCATCTTTAAAGTGGACAATTTTGCAGTTCATTGAATATAGTTTGTTAAGCTGCAACTCATCAATAGTTGATTTTTATTGATATTTACTGCTAATGTTATTTCTATTAGTGTACTGCCATAGCAGTTCTTTAAGTGTTTTGGGGCTTTTCAGTTTTCTCCATGGTTGAGCAGATATAACATATGCATATTTAACTAAGGGATCTGGAATAAAGCTCCTTAGCTGTGAGGTGCAAAAGAGCTTCACCCCCAGCAAAAGCACGTTTTTCTTTGTTTTATGTCTTTTGATGCTTTGGCTGGTTTATTTGTTTTGCATGAAGCATCAGCTAAATGTAACTTAATGAGATGGGCTGGAACTGGGTAGAATAGCCGCTGATTCAAAAACAGCATTTCATCGATGCTGACTGTTATTCAAAGTACGCAGAAGTCATCATGCTAAGAGATACATACAATCAGTCAGTATGATGAAGAAAGCAATTGTCTGTGCCATGATATTCCTGACCTTCTCATTTCTAACTAAGGTATGCACTTTATTAGTCAAAAATGTTGACATTTTTCATATTATTGGGGATTTCAGCACATTAGCTCTTTACCAAATATTCACAGTCCAATGCATAGATTGATGGAGTCATGCAAATGGGAAAATGTTATGAAAACTGCTGCCAGTTCTAAACATGACTGTTGTTTAGCTTTGCTTGAAATTCTACTGCAAGCAAAAGGAATGTCACCTTCATAGTTGTTGATGATAAGAATAAAGATAAATTTACCTCCCTCATCTGTTCTTCTTCAGCCAGAGAAAATCCCAGATTTTCAGACAGCTTGGCAGAAAACTCAGTACAAATGACAGTTGTACAATGACAGATCCGCTAAATCACTGTCTATCCAGAAGAGATAGTAGCAATCCAGAAACCACTTGACAGACACTTGAAAAAACAGGAAGCTATTGTGATTGATAAAGTAAATACATCACTGTTCTGTATTGTTAAGACTTCTCTCTCAACATGGCTTGTCTTTCCCTTGCTGTTTATAGAGCCTGTAGACATGTTTCCCTATGATGCTTAACATCCTCCTGCAAAGGAAGGCAAACCTGTAAACTGTGAATCATTCCTTGGTTCCCTGATTTAGTTTTTTGATATCAAAGCTGCTATTTGAATCTAGGTTGCTAATGGCACATATCGGGGTTCCCCGAACAAAGGTTGGTCACAGTACACACAGAGGTCCCTGAGTGTAATTTGCTCATGGTACACACTGGGGTTCCTGATCCTGCACTATTAGGAATCCATCCTATAAATAACATTACTGCATTTTGTTCACTAGGCCTTCTGCCCTTCTCTTTGGCTTTTTTGCCAAGATCATTTGTCTCATTGTAGCTAATATTAAGAAACATATAATGAAGACCAAAGTGAAAGTGACTCTAATACTACAAAGTTTTGTTACCATGATGTTTTTCAGCATATGGTAATAAAGTATAATACAGCTCTTTGCATTACAGCTGGAACAACAGATGCAATTTATTCTACCTGATATATAACATTCTGGCTAGGCATTGAGAATTCATGGTTACAGTGAGCAGGGAGCTAAAATTTTATGGTGAGTCATACTGTTTGCTTAATATTTGTAAGTCACTTGGCATAAGCTACAGTCCATTATCCTTGGCTACTTTGCAAAACATTCTATTGGTCACTACTAGCAGAGGGGCAGTGTTGATAAAGTCTATGATTTCATTCCAGGAATACCTACACAACTAATGTGAAATCAATAAATCAGAGAGAACTTTAGGAGTGCCATGACCTTCAAACTCTGCTGAATATACCTTTCAGCACTGCATAATTTTGGTTTGATTGCAAGCAGGATTTAAACACAGTTAAAAAAGGAATGGCATTCAAGCATTCTTCAAGAGTACTCAGAATCCTGTTTTAAAATTGTTTCTGAACTATCTCATTTTCATTGTTTTTAGGCATGCTCAATGTGAGAATATTTACAATGGCTTGGTTGTAGAAGTGGGAGTAAAATCCTCTACTTTAAATCACCCTAAAAGCAAGTAGATCAACATACCATAGTACAGAATTTGGAATTTTTTACAAGGTATCTAAATTTTAGTGTCTGTCTGTTGTCTATCTAGAATGTAACCTCAAAATTACAGACACACAGATGCAGCCACCTCTTTGAGACTGGTTGATGTCTTTCTCAAGAGAATTTTTCCATGGACATACAACTTAGTAGATAACTGTAATCCAACTTCAAAAGGAATTTATAATTTAACAAGCACTGATGAACTTTCTAGGTTCCGAACATAACTGTTAATGATTTTTTTTCTCTCTGTGAATGTGGGCAGAATTCTTCTCAGCTGCAGTGAGATTCTGAAAATCTCAACCTAAATAACTTCTGGATATGTATGAAAAGTCTCTATATTACAGCGTTGAAATGCCATAACAGTGAATACCAAAAGGCTGACACGTATTCAGTGAAATCTATTTCTGCAATTCGCTGAATTCTTACAGGGCAAAGATGCAGTTGGCCAACTACACAATTTTGCCTTTTTCTCCACTGTAGTGCAATCTCTGAGTTAGTATATTTAGTAATGGGGGTGTGGGGGGCACAGCCCCTCACATGGGTGGGTTTGGTTTTGGTAAAATTAGTTTTGTAACATTGCAGGGCAAGTGTTTGTTTGCCTGACAGGTTTTCAGCGAATCACGAAAATGAATTTCGCTGAATACTTGTCGGCCTTTTGGTATTTGTTGTTATGGCGTTTTGACTTCGTAATATAGACCCGTATGAAAAAGGATTCATTCTATTCTTACAGAAGATTTTTACAGACTGACATGAACAAGTCATGATCATAAAGAATTGAACTGCTCACAGCAGCTGAGGAGAATCTGATGGTCTAAATCATCTCTGCATTTACAAATTTCCACTTGTAATGTGTGCCTTCATGCAACAATTTATTTTAGAATGCACATCTCCATGGCATCGATGTATAAAGTCCTGACAATGTTCCAGGTGACTTGAGTTCAAATAGTGGCTCTGGCCCAAAATTTGTTAAGTGGGAGTGAATGGGAATGACCAGAGCTGGCCCCTTATCCTGGGTTAAGGGTACGATGGCTTCAGTTACTGTCTGCATTTCATTGTCAGCAGGTGGAGGTTTGCTACACCATTGATAATGCATTGACTGAGAACATGATGGTAACTGTCAATATAATGTTGATGGGAGCATGTCTATACACAGGGAAGGCATTGTAAGCCCCCACAGTAACATGAGTGTCAATGTAAGTTACCGGGAGTCAATGTTAGAGAGTAAAAAATGTCTCAGCTGTCTATACTAATGCTAACTTCCCAAGGAAAAGTCCTTGTACAGGCCAGAAGAAGTGGCAGTAGTGGAGGCTGATGTAGGAAGAGAATTTCCATGATGCCAACCTTTCCCTGTAGCTCCCTTAGGCTGTTAGTCCAGATCGTTTGGATGGGAGTTGTCTGCCTGAAGACTTTTGGTACATGGATGGCCATACCACAAACAGCCTTCATGCCTACCTGGATGATGCCTCCCCTAGTTGGCTGTTGACTACATAAGTGACTATGTGTTATTGATAAAGAACAAATGGAGTGAGATTCAAAGGAGTAGGGGCTGGTGGGAAACAGGTATAGATGTAAAAAGCATATAGAATACAATGATTTTAGTACAGCACATTTGATTACAAAATCAGATATAATTGAATTGTAACAGCATATCATTTTCAAGAAAAGGTACAGGTCTGAAACATTCTATGGCTTGTGCATATAAACAATAACTTACACATTTTTCCTTCTGGATAATTCAATTGTTGTCAATAATAAGGGCTAACAGTAAGCTGGTAAAACTAGTATTTTTTCATGTGAGTCCTGATTTCAGAGGCACATGGGATATATGCAAATGACCCTTATGAACATCAGGTGTTTCAGCTAATTGGCGATTTTGAATACCCATGACTTGTTTCATCGTTTTAATGGACACTTTCAGGCCAATAAAACCAACCCCCACTAGCTGTGGATATGCATATTTCAACCTTTTTATGACCACGTCAGCACAGCACAAGCAGAGTGTTTGACTAAGGATAAGAAACACAGGGCTGGTATACCCAGCTGATATCCATTATCATTAGGGTCACTGCAAAAATATCCCAAACAACAAACTAAAACAATAAGTGAGAAGGTCACTAAAAACCAATCAGTAAAAACAAAATGAAAACTCCAGCAAAGCTAGAACTTCCACTGAGTGACCTCTCAAACCTCTTGTATCAGAAGCACATGGGATATATGCAAATGACCCTTATGAACATCAGGTGTTTCAGCTAATTGGCGATTCTGAATGCCCATAACTTGTTTTGTCATTTTAATGGACGATTTCAGGTAAATAAAGCCAAACCCCACCAGCTGTGGATATGCAGATTTCGGCCTTGTTATGACCTCCACAGCACAAGCAGAGCATTTGACTAAACATAAGAAACACAGGGCTGTTATACCCAGCTGATGTCCATTATCATTAGGGTCACTGCAAAAATATCCCAAACAACAAACTAAAACAATAAGTGAGAAGGTCACTAAAAAAACAATCAGTAAAAACAAAATGAAAACTCCAGCAAAGCTAGAACTTCCACTGAGTGACCTCCCAAACCTCTTGTATCAGAAGCACATGGGATATATGCAAATGACCCTTATTAACATCAGGTGTTTCAGCTAATTGGCAATTCTGAATGCCCATAACTTGCTTTGTCATTTTAATGGACAATTTCAGGTAAATAAAGCCAAACCCCACCAGCTGTGGATATGCATATTTCAGCCTTGTTATGACCTCCAGAACACAAGCAGAGTGTTTGACTAAGCATAAGAAACACAGGGCTGTTATACCCAGCTGATGTCCATTATCATTAGGGTCACTGCAAAAATATCCCAAACAACAAACTAAAACAATAAGTGAGAAGGTCACTAAAACACCAATCAGTAAAAACAAAATGAAAACTCCAGCAAAGCTAGAACTTCCACTGAGTGACCTCCCAAGCCTCTTGTATCAGAGGCACATGGGATATATGCAAATGACCCTCTCACTTATTGTTTTAGTTTGTTGTTTGGGATATTTTTGCAGTGACCCTAATGATAATGGACATCAGCTGGGTATAACAGCCCTGTGTTTCTTATGCTTAGTCAAACACTCAGAAGATTGAGATGGTTGTTGAACATAATGTTGATGACGGTACTTTTGTCATTATGAAAGCCATACTGTTGGTAACTCAGCCAGCCATAGGCTTCTAAACTGGACATTAATTGCACTGTAGCTTTATAAAGGATTTCTGATAATGCAGAGAGAGAGAGTAAAGAAATATGCTGATATGACTCAGATTTGGTTCTAATTCCATATTTTGGAAGGGGAATGACATAATTTGACCTTCAAATGTAATGGAAGCCTTAGATTTCAGGAGGGGTTGATAATTTGCATTAAAGGCTCTGCAGTAGATATAAGCACAAAGGAATTTGGGATGCATGACTTCAAAACCTGCAGGTCCTTATTAAGGTATTTGTCTGATCCACTGCTTTTCTTCACTGTGGGAAATCTCAATAAACTGCAATTGTGTTGCAAAATATTGTAAGCAATGTAAGATGATGTGTCTGTAGAGAAGCCAATTTGTTGTGTGAAGGAGGCAGCAAATGTTTCAGAAGTTGTTTTTGGAGAATTAACAATGTGCATTAAAATATAACCCACAGATATTTAAGCTTGCTGGCACACTTGTTAATTTTCTTCCAGACGCCTGTGGTGTATCTTAACAATGATTCCTTTCTTTCCTACAGAGAGGTTGCCTTAGCATTATTTTGTAAGCATTTTACAATGATTTCTTACACAACATTAATTCTAGAAGTTACTTTGGCTACAGGGCCAGCCTTTGGTGAATTGGTGCCCTAGGCAAAAGGTCTCCACAGCACCCCCCAATACCATCCTGTGCACCCATCTTAGTCTACCTACACCATCCAGATTACTGGAAAAGAGCCCCTGCTAGAGTGGCACCTTAGGCATCCCTTGTGCCATCATTAGATGGCAATTGTCAAACAATCATGGCAGACACAACTATAAAACTTATTTATTTATTTATTTTTTTATTTATTGGACATTTGTTTACTGGGGTGGTCTGACTGGGTCTACAAAACCCATTTTCAACAGAGGCCCAGGGAAAAATGCTCCACATGCAGTACAATACAAATACAATATAATCCAATCCAATAAAAATTACATTAGAAATATTTTAGTTGAAAGAACAAACTTTAAGATGTTGCAATATATTATTACACATCTAGACAGTTCTATAGAGTTAAAACATTACAGACAATAATATTCACTCTCACCATACATGATATAGATGGTGTCCACAAAATAGTAAATAGGTAATGCAATGTCTGACATTAACTGTTATAGTACATGAAAAATAGAATGTTAGTTTCAGTTAGGAACATAGCAGCCAGAAAGTTAGTGATGCAGATAGATAGTGAGAGAGTTAAGAAGTATAGAAGCAATACAGCCTGAAATGTAGCTTAAGGATATGGTATAGCAACAGAGAAGGAGTTAGAAGACCCTTAGGATCTTGCAGTCTGTGAAGGATTGAAATGTGACAGAAGCGGATGATGAGGCTAGTGTGGAAGAAGAGGAAGACCTAAGCAGTAGGCAGGCTTTATGCAGGAGCAGAGCCATGTATTTTTGGCATGATTTTTTAAAGAGGCTTTGAAATGGGTTAGGCCAGGCATAGACCTGGTAGCTAGAGGTAGTGAATTCCAAAGTATAGAGACAGAGTATGAATACAGAGAGTGACCTGGTTTTCTTGTGGGTTTTGAGATAGCTAAGAGATTTTTGTCTTCTGATCATAGGGATCGATTTGTTGTATAAGGTGTGACTAGATTGGCTAGTGCAGGGCAGGCAGTAGGCTTGAAAATTAAGGTTGTGCAAGGTAGATAACTGAATAAAGGCAAGCTGGTTGGGGAGTTCAAGCCAGTTTAATTCTAGGAATGGTTTACAGTGGTATTTGTGATATTTAGAGTTTGTGGCAAACTTTGCAACTTTGTTGTAGCACTATCCCATCTTGCTTAGGGTAGAAGATTATAAGTTAGGATAGGTGCACCATAAAGAAGGGAGGAAAGTAAAAATGTTTTTGCAAGGGTAGTTTTGGTTGCTGCAGTAAAGAAATGTTTCTTTCTATACAACAGTCCCAGTTTTTGATGAGTTTTCTTTATATTTTGCTGTATATGGGGGTTGAATGAAAGTTTATTGTCAATGATAATGCCTAGAAGTCTGGTTTCCTGCACTATTTCTATGACAGTGTTGTCAGATGCAAGGATGTTGAAATGATCAGTGACAGTGGAGGTGTTTTTGGGATGAAGAGTACTAGTTTTGTCTTCTTTGGATTAAGAAAGAGTTGGGCATTTCTTAACCAGGATTCGACTGCAGTAAAGAAGTGTTGGGTTTTTGAAAGTAGTTCTGGTAGTGATTGAGCAGTACAGAGTATAGTGGAATCATCAGCATATTGAAGGAGGGTCTCAGGGTGAGAGGCAGTGTGAAGGTTGTTTGTGAAAATGTTAAAGAGTAGGGGTCCTAGAATGGAGCCTTGAGGGACTCCAGTAGGGTTGTGGATAAAGGGTGTGAGTTCATTGGATAATTTCACTGCTTGTTTACCATCCTTGAAGTAGCTCTGAAACCATTTTACAGTGTTATGTGAGAAACCTAAGTTAGACAGTGTGTTCAAAAGTAAGGGATGAGACACTGTGTCAAAGGCTTTGGTGAGATCAAGGAATACTGAGGCTGTATAGCATCCTCCATCTCTGGCCTTATTCATGGTGTTTGTAAAAGATAATAGGGCTGTAGCTGTGCTGTGGCTAGGTCGGAAGCCATGTTGGGGTTTGGTTAAAAGGTTGTTTTGCAATAGATATTGCATTACCTGCTGATGGATACCTCTCTCGAGAATTTTGGATATGGGTGACAAGATGGCTATAGGATGGATCAAAAGAGTTGCCTCCTTTGTGGATGGGGGTGATGTGAGATTGTTTCCATATGGTAGGTACTTCTGATGCAGACAAAGACCTATTTTAAGGATACTGATTGGGTAGGCGACTGAGTTAGTTTGAGGCAGTGTGATGGAAGATTGTCAGCTGAGGTAAAGCAGGGTTTAGTTTTTGTAGCACTTTCTTAATGGTATCAATGGGTATGGGCTGAAATGAGAATGGGGTTTGTATGACATTTTGTTGAGTAGGGGGTTAATACTGACAGGGTTAGAAGTAGTTGATGGTCTGGGGTTGGCATCTGAATAGGTTGAAGGGTGGGAGGTCCAGCATTAAGGGTGTTAGTAGGTCCGAAATTGATTTTATGAAGTGCTTGTTAAAGTTTTTGGCTATTTGTGATGGAGGGATTTCTTCAACTGTTAAGTAGAGAAGATATGGAGTGCCAAAATTTACTGGGATTGATTTTATGCTGGAGTTGAAGCTGGGAATAATATGACTTCTTATCTGTGTTGATTAGTTTTCTCACTTTGTTGCGTAGTGTTTTGAAATTAACATGATTTTGTTCATTTTTGTTTCATTTTCAGGTTGACCAGGCTAGTTCCCTTTGCTTCATCAGGTGTTTACACTCCTTAGAGAGTCATGGTACTGAGTTATTTTTGATTTTTTTCATATGAATGGGAGCTGGTGTATTAAGTATGTGAAGGAAGGTGTTATTAAAGTATAGTACAGCATCATTAAGGGGTAGTTGTTTAAGGGGTGTCCAGTCTATTTCATGCAGGAGATTGTTGAATTTATGCTGACAAAAATTAGTCGAGTTCATAACTGATTTTATAGTGTGTACTCTTTGGTGCTGGGAGCTTGTTCTAAGGGAATAAGCTGGAAGATGATTGCTAAGGGAGCTAGACAGTGTACCGGAAGAGAGGTAATTGGCAGGGTGGGATACTAGGATCCAGTCTAGGGTGGATTGGCAGGCAAGATCTATGCTGTATCTTGTTGAAGTATTGATAAGCTGAGAAAAAACAGATTTATACTATTTGTGGGGGAGCTGGAAGCTATGGTTTGCCAATCTATATTTACGTCTCCTAAGATTATTCTTTTGAGGTTTATTGTTTGGGGTGTCCAGGATAAAATATTTTTCAACATTGGTATATTGTTACCTGGTGGGATATATATTACTATTATGCAAATCCTTTTTGATGTGTTGAGGTTCAAAAAAGAGATTAGTACCTCAGCATTGGAAAAGATGGGTATATTACTGGTGTAGGGTGTGATGTTGAGCATAGAGGGATATAGAAGTGCTATCCTTCCCCCTTTTTTTAGATCTATCTCTTCTGGTTATTGCAAAGTTTGGAGGTATTATTTCTGAGTCTTTTACATTGGAGTGTAGCCATGTTTTGGCAAGGGCTAGTATGTCAGGTTTATTTTGATCAATCCTGGCATGCAGTGGGGCTAAATTATGTTTAAATTGTTGGGGTCACACTTGTGGTTAGGATTAGAGGGTGGGCCTGGGTTAGGATGTATGTCTCCACATTTGAGTAGATAGGTAATGAGGAATGAACACCATGGGAAGTGTTTTTTATTCCTAGGTGATGGTAATGGTGTCAAGTGTGGCTTCACAGAGGTGAGGAGGCCAATTTGTGGCTTGAATAATATGGGAGGGTATAGGGGAAATGCTGAGAGGAGATGTGTGAGAAGCTGTGTTGTTTATTGGGGTGTTGGTTAGAGGAGGTTGTTGATGTGTATTGGTCTGTGGGAGTATGCGAGGATATAGCTGTAGTGAGGTTGAGAATTAAGAGAAAAGATGCTAGGCAAGTTAGGAGGAGCATGTCAACTGTGATAGTGGGTTTAAAAATATTAAACATGGTATTTGTGTGTTTGAATGTAATATCAAGTGTAAAGAGAGATTATGTTATCATGTGATATGTGTGCAGCTGAAGGTAAGGTTGGTAATGTTTTGACTTTAGAGTGGGCTTTGACAATGTGGTTAGTTGTTTTGCCTTGCAGTTTGTGATAAGGAGGGGTGTGGGAGATGTGACTGATCAGTAGTAAAATTATGCTGCAATTTTAGTTTGTGTGTAAAATAGAAGAAAAGGTGGTAAGCCTGGAGTTAATGTAAGATAGTTTGAGGTGGTGATTATATTCTGATGGTAAAGTAGAGAAAGATGAAAGGAATTATAGTAGAGGGGATGAGAATTCAAGGTGATGGATGTAAGGGAGAGCAGATAAGTTTGGCTAAATAAAAGAAAGTAAGGTGTGAATGAAATGTGGGTGTGGACAAGGTAGAGTTGTATTTAATTAGATCATAGGAATGAGGGGGAGTGGTTTGCTTAGGATAAGAGTAGAGATGCTGGGGGTGGGTGAGATATGTGGGAAGGGCAGGGGAGCGAAGTGAGTGGAGCAAACGGAGCAGGAAGACCCCCTCAAATGGTTTACCACCATAAACCATCAGTGAGGTAGAATGTTCATGGATACAAAGACAAGGTGTCTGAATTGTAAACACTTGATTTGTGTCATAGCATCTAATTTTATAGTTATGGGGTTTTCAATGTCTTTCCAGGAATATATTACACTGATAAGAGTAAATTATGCTGAAGTGTTAATGTAGCTTATTGCATTTGATTGGTCTTCTATAACTACATAGACTGTGAAACAGCACTGGAATTTTTTCTTTATAAACTTAGCCTAAGGTTGGCTATGTTTGGCTATTAGTAGATCTAATTGCTTATAGTTATGTTCACCAAATGACTGAACCACCTCTGAGCTTAGTCATTATACTAGCTTGTCTTAGCCTTCGTGGTCTTTCAAGGACAACATTTAGTCTTAACTAGGAGAAGTTTGTAAAGAAAAAATTCCAGCACTGTTTCACAGTCAGTCTATATAGTTATGGAAGATCAATCAAATGCAATAAGTTTTACAGTTGTGTCTGCCATGATTCAAAGTTTCCATCTAATGATGGCAAAAGGGATGTTTTCTGCTTTGGCAGAAAAGTTCATGGAAACATTATAAAGGTCACTAACATTACAGGCAGAATAGTTATAGTTACTCATCAACATAGGCAGTTTGTACAGATAATGTCTAATAAAAAGTAGTTACTGATTAAAAAGTTAACTCTGTCCGGTAAAATAAATAGTCATGTAAAAGCATAGTCTGTTAAGTTGTTGTAATTAGTGCAGTGGTTGGATGTAGTCAAGGCTGAAATCACCTAAGAGGAAAGTATTACAGCCTTAAGGGTGTGAGAAAATGTTAACAATAACATTTGAAAGGTAAAGGAAAGAGATTTATGATACGTGTTACCATTAAGTCTTTACAATATCTAACTAAACCTTGCTACCTTATTTAAATACTATCACAACTAGTGGTAACTTCTGAAAATTAATTTTTAATATACCCATTTTTGTAATAAGTATACCTCATCTCTGCTTCACGTATGAGCATGATTGCTCAAAAAAAATATTGCTTGATCATATTTGATCAACAATGTGCTACCCTTAAAACCAACAACAATCAAAATAAGCATTTTTGTAGGGGGGGGTGCGAGCCCCATTGCATCCACATGTGGGAGGCAATTCAGCAGAACCACTGAACTAACTTGACAGCTATGCAAGAATGGAGGAATGGAGAAACTCCCCATTAAAGCACCCAGTGATTTTACTCAAAGAATTGTTCTGCACTGGTCAAAGAATCTATCTTCAATCCCTGACAAAATTTAACTTTCATCGGCAGTGTTGAAACAGACTCTAATCAAATGGTCCTCATCACATACAGAGAAACCTTCAGTCCACTGCTGATTAAAAAATAAAAGAGATTCCTGTTGTTTGCAAAATTAGTGATTGAGTTTACCTTTATAACTACCTTGGCCTTACCTGTCATACAGCTCTCCTGTCTTCACTGTTGGATATAAATGCTACCCCACAAGTCTGGGTAGAATAAAGGATGTAAAATTCCACTAATCTTGTTATGATTACTGTTGAGTGGTACCTGCAGCGTAGCAACACAGTTCAAATCTGCTTACAGTAATGACTGTGTGTATAAAATGTTAATCTGCTCTTTGAAATAAGAAAAGATAACATGAACGTGATCAGATATATTTAATATATTTAATATATTTAATATATGGGACTTGATAACATAAGCACCATAATGCATTTTTCAACTGTTTGCCCTATTTTATGTGCATTACTTAATAAAAAGCATCATAAACTTCATCACTTGCGGTAGTGCAAAATGTAACAAAAAAGTGATTTCACGTGTTAATATTGTACAAAATTCTTAACATTACTCCAGTCTTTTAATGTATAATGAATGTGACCACTGGGTGAAATCATCCCACTTGAAACACGTGTAATACCAGAATAAACAGAAACAACAGTGATTTTTGAGAGCAAGCTAAATTTACTGGTGCATACAAGTAATCAAAGAAGCCCAGGCTTTCAATAGATGCACATGATGCTACTTTTGAATCTAACTGATGTGAAATAACAAAGTGTTTTCTCATCTTTGTAACAGGAACTACTATACTGTACCTATTCTATTAATACAAATGTTTATTACAAATGTGTGGAGTATAAATATGGGCTTTATAATCATGGCTGTTATTGGCTTTTAATTTACATTAAATCATACTATGATGACACAATCCTCATGATGCATATTTATACTGTTAAAACAATTTGGATGAAGTAGTTGCATTTTTCTTTGAAAATAATAGGCTACATTCATTCCGGTATCTACTTTGAAATCTGATACTTCAGTGTTTATCTTAGCATGCATTTCATGTTCTTTAGACTCACATATTTGTGCCAGACATAAACATTTCTTAGCTGCCTAATATTTACAAAAACAATTGTTAAATGTATGCCCCCTTATTATGCTATGTAGCAAATGTATCTGCTGGAACAATTGTAACATAATCACTGCTGTTTTTGTAGGTGAAACAGAAGTTTTATATCTCAGCTATGTAAGAATGTAATTGCTGATAAGATTTCATATACACAGCAGATGGCAAACTCATTTTGTGTGCATACAATATGTAAATTAAAGTTTTATTCCACAATTTTTTTTAAAAAAAGCAAATCATTATACCTATTTCCCTTTTACAAGCTGTGCAGTAGAATAACATGGAAATATAATATAGAAATAGAATAAAACTCACTTAAAAAGTCTCTGGTTATGCCCAAGCACCAATCCTGACTAGTAACCCTCCTTTTTACCTCCCGTTCCTCTCCCCTCCCCTAGCCACCCTGCCTCATACCATTTGACATTGAATTCCTTCCTCTGCAGGCTCTGGCTCACCCTTTACCCTCCCCTTCCCAACTCACTCAATCTCTCAGACCTGTTATAACATGCTTAACTACCTTACTTCCTCTCAACTCCAAACGCATATCCAACTGACTTACACTTAGCTTCCTTTCACTACCACATATAATACTCACTCAGTCTCCTCTCTTACTCCTCTATCTTCCCCTTCCATCCCATTAGCCCTTCTAGCTTGTTTCACCTTCGTGTGGAGCATCTGCTTTATATCTGTTTGGGTTTAGTGCAATATTTGTATATAAGATTTAGGTATATGAGTTTAGTACAGTATCCATTTGAGCTTAGTACTATCTGTATATACATCCTACCTTTATTCCTAGCCTCCAGCTAGATATTGGTATATCTGTTCATTACTTTGTTTCATATTGTATCTATAGCTGTTTGCTGCAGTATGTATTATTTGCTATTGTATGTATATTCAATTGTTCTTCATGTACTCTGCTGCTCATGTATTGTTCTGTGGAGCTTTTGTCTCCGGGCCTCTGCTGAAAAAGGACCTGTGTCCAGTTGGAATTTCCCAGTAAACAAATGTAAATAAACAAATGTAAATAAATGAATTAATAATAAATAAAATAAAACTCCCTGGACCATGTGTCCTCATCTCTTCTTATAAAAGTTTTAAGTATCTGCAGACATCATGATGTGCCTTTTCACACGTCTATATCATGTTATCAAAAACTTACTACATCGAATTACTAAAGGTCGACCTCTAGTGATCGAAGTAGTAAAACATCGAATAATGCTTAAAAAACAAAAAGCAAACAAAAATAAAAACTAACTATCGTAGGCAGGGAAGCAAGCCCCCCTGCACCACACACCCCCCTACTTAAATATTTCAACTCCGAGACCGCACTACATTGAAGTAAACAGAAATCTCCCCCTACAGAGATTTCCGTTTACCTGCACGATGTTCTGTGCTTTTGATGTTGTGGTGCCGACAATATCAGCTTCGATATTGTCGGCTTTCAACATTGTGAAGTAGACCCCCTTTTCACAATTCTTAATTTTCTCCAGTACAGAATTTTTTAATTATATTATGGAAATTAAAAAGAAAATCTTACATTTTTTAACATCTTCAGGGACAAGTTTAATTTATTTTTACCATAGAATGCATCTTAGACAGACAAACTTGTACATACATGGGTCTACTTTGATTCATTGAAAACTCATTTCACTGAATTTCAATTCACCCTCAAAACATCGCTGAAAGCTCAAATCACTGAAAACTCATTTCACTGAATCTAAGTACTGTTGGACAAATAAAACATATATGCCCCTTTCCCCACTGTAGTGTGATCCTAGAGTATGTAGTTAGAGGGGGTGTGGGGGGCACAGCCCCCCATATTGGGGGGTGTGGAGCATAACCCCCCACCTACTTAGCTTTTATATTTATGAATCTCATTTCAATGAAAGCTAACAATATAAAACCAAAAAAACAAAAGTAGATGGGGCTATGCACTCTATACCCCCTAATATGAGGGGCTGTGCCCCCCACACCCCCATAACTATATGTACTAATTCCAGGATTGCACTACAGTGGGGAAAAGGGCATATATGTTTTATTTGCCCAACAGTACTTACATTCAGTGAAATGTGATTCAGTGAAATGAGTTTTCAGTGAATTGAGCTTTCAGCGATTTGGTCTGAGTGTTTTGAAATTCAGTGAAATGAGTTTTCAGTGAATCAAAGTAGACCCACATATATATGTTTATACACTCACATGTGCACTTGCACACACACATGCACGCACACACACCTGCAGGCGCGAGTGCGCTGGCACACACTCATATACAGCTGTTTGCAATAAGAATCCGCTGATTCTGTTAAGAGAATTTTCATTAACAAACATCATGATTTGAAAATTAAAGTAAAATAAGCCTACTTGCAGGATATGCAAGAACTGTAATACTGTATTGTGCAATAGTTACACATTTTGGCTGGGATTCACAGACATACAGAGGATAGCTTAACTACAATTTGTGAGTGTAGCAGTCGTGAACAGGTTTTGGCAATTTAAAGACAGTGCTTAATGTATGTCTTTTTAGACATGAGCCATCCCATGCAGTAAACCCCAAAATAGTAGAAAAAAGATGTTATGTGCTCACCATAACGTTCCATGTGTGTTGTCCATCTCACCTTCATTCTTCACTGGTTGGGTTCGGAACTGATCCTCAGTTACGACTCGGCCATATACAAAAGCTCAAGGTCTTCCACTAGCTCGTGACTGAAACCCCTATCCCATCATGCTCTAGTAAGTCTCCTCAGATCTTGTTTGCTGATACAACAATAGGTATCAAATAAACCTATAGAATACCTAACAGAGTACTGAAGAAGGTCAGAGTACATTAATTACCAATTGTAACCTCTGGGTCCTCTAGGAGCCCAAGGCTGGGGGCAGGAGGGTGGGATGTGAGAATGAAGGCAAGATGGACAACACGCATGGAATGTTATGGTGAGTACATAACTTCTTTATGTGTTGTTGTCCTATCTTGCCTTCATTCTTCACTGGTTGGGACAGCATCCCTAGCACCATGTTTCTTGGGTGGTTCATGGGAGAATATTCTTCAGAACAGTGGACTCAGAGGACTCCCTGTTCCTGGAGGCCAAATCCACTTTGTAATGAGTGATAAAGGTATGTGCCATTGCCTATGTAGCTGCACCACAAATAGTGTCAATTGGTAGTTTAGCTTGGAAAGCGAAGAGGTTGCTATGGCTCTTGTAGAATGACATTTGCATTTAAAAGCCAAATCTTTGTTATGAGATTTGTATATAAAAATAATAGAATTTGATAGCCATTTTGAAAATGTGACTTTAGATACAGGACCACCTTTTTTAGAGTCTGAGAATGAAACAAATAATTGTTCAAATTTTCTAAAATCCTCTGTCCTATGCAAGTAGAATCATAATTGCCTATGCACATCTAGCTGGTGTAGCATATATTCTGCCTAGTTGCCATAGGTGGGGAAAAAGACTGGTAGTTCTATGGCTTGATTCAAATTAGACTCTGAGCATACGTTTGGTAGGAAAGATGGGATTGTTCGAAGGGATACTCTATCTTTATGGAAAATCATGTAGGGTGGCTTTATCGCTAAAGCTTGCAGTTCAGAAACTCTTCTTGCAGAAGTGATGGCAATCAAAAAAATTGTTTTCCAAGTCAAAAACTTTAGATCACAGGATGATGCAGGTTCAAGGGGGGGTGAATAAAATGTGATAAAACAAAGTTTAAGTCCCATGGCACTGGCAGGTCTTTGATGGGTGGTCTCAGTAACAAAGTACCCTTCAGGAAAGCTTTGCAGAGTCTGTGGGGCATTACATTCAGCCTCCTTCACCTATATGGAAGTTTGATATAGCTGCTAGTTGAACTGGAATAGTAGCTGCAGCTGCACCTTCATTAAAAAGCTTTGACAAGAGTTTTAATATAGAGGATATGGGGCAGAGAAAGGGCCAATGTGATTATCCAATGCCCAAAAGGAAAATCTCTTCCATTTGCTTGTGTATAATTTCCTGGTTGAGGCCTTATGAGATGAGATCAAGATATGTTTCACTGAAGGGGAATGTCAGGGAACCTGGCTATGTGTGGAATTGGAGCAGCCAAGCTGTCAACGTGAGGGTTTGATGAGATGGGTGAAGTGCCCCTGACATATGAGTCAGTAGTTCTGGATCTGGGTCCAGGATCCATGGCTCCTTCTGGAGATGAGGTCAAAGAAAGGGGAACCATATTTGATAAGGCCAGTACGGGGTGTCTAGTATTAAGCTCCTTCCCAATGAGCTGGCTTTCTGAAGGACTTTGGGTATCAATGGAAAGGGGGGAAAGCATAGAGGAGACCCAGGGGGCAATCATGTACAAGTGCATCCCTTGGTAACTCCCCCAGAGGGGGGATCAGGGCAAAGTAGCTGTTGCATTTGGCGTTCATAGACATGACATAAAGGTCACAGCAAGGTTGGTCCCACTTGTGGAAAATCTGATCCACCACTTCCTATTTTAGGGACTGCTCGTGAGGCATTAAAATCACACTGCTGAGTTTGTCTGCTATCACATTGGATTTCCCTGGGATGTGCATTGCTATCAGAAAATGTTGGGAAGAGGTTGCCCATTGCCATACTCTCAGGGTCTCCCAGCAGAGGGGGTAAGACTTGGTTCCTCCTTGTTTGTTTATGTACCACACAAATGACATGTTGTCTGTTTGTATTACAATAGTTCCTAGTGGAAGAGAGTCTTGGAATGCTTGCAATGCTATAAGAACCATCCTCATCTCTAGGACATTGATGTGCAAATGGGCCTCATGATTCTGCCAAGTACCCTGGACTGTCCTTCACAGATAATTCCACTCCACCCTGTCTGGGAAGCGTCTCTTGTCACTGTGGCTAGCGGTTGTGGAAGAAGAAAGGGTTGACCTAGAGTCACATGAGTGGAATGAAGCAGCCAACAAAGGTCTTTCTTGCAGGATTCTGTTATTATAATTTGGTGAGACATGGGTAGCTCTTTCATGGACCACTAAGTGAACAGCAGCCACTGCAAAATTCTCATAGGTAGGTGCGCCAATGGTATCAAGGTTATTGCTGCTGCCATGGTACCCAAGACTTTCAGATTTCTGACTTGTTGTCATAGGGTTTGAACCCTTAGGAGGAAGCTTCACCATCAATTGTTTCATATCTAGATCTGTTCCTATAAAACAGTATGCTGAGATGGCAACAAGGAAGATTTTTTGTAATTTGTTGTGATCCCCAGGTGAGAACAAAGGTGTATGGTGATGTCTCTCCTTGTGTTAGTAGATGCTTGGTGGTGGCAGTTAGGAGCCAGCCATCTAGATACAGAAACACTCAGAATCCTAGGCATCTCAAGTGAGCCATGACTACTGCCATACACTTGGTGAACACTCTGGGAGCTGTAGTGAGACCAAGGGGCAGAGCCCAAAACTGATAGTGACTGGCTCCCAGCCAAAAGTGCAGATAACTCCTGAATGGCCTGTCTGTTTTTATGTGGTAGTACACATCCTGGAGGTCTATATACCACATCTAATTATCTTTTCCCAGAAATGGGAATACTGACTGCAGTGTCACCATCTGGAACTTTGTTTTTCTCACAGATCTGTTCAATCTGCTGAGATCCAGTATGGGTCTCCAGTCCCCTGTTCTCTTTGGCACTAAAAAGAATCTTGAGTAAGTTCTGGATCCTATTTGGTCTGCAGGGACTGTTTGGATGACTCTTTTGTCTAGCAACTTTTACATTTCTAGAATTGCCTGTTCCCTTTGACTGGGTGGAACGTCCAGTATGTTTTTTTATGTTTGGGACGGGGAAGGAAAAGGGTATAGAGTAGCCTCTGGATATGATACTTTGTATCCATTTGTCTTTTGTTATCTTTATCCAGGTATCTGGGTACAAAGACAAGCGACCCCTGACTGCCTCCAGAGAGGGGACAGATGGGCATCCTTTCAGGAGCTCTGAAAGGGCTTACCACAGAATGACTCCCTGTCGCCCAGATTTTTTGGACCCCATCTGTCGAATGGATGGTGTCTTCCATTACTACTTCCCCTCTGCCCCTGGAGGAATAATCACCATGTGCATCTCAAAAAGCTGTCTGAGATTTTCAGAACCACATTTTTCCTCCCTTTTGATCTTTTGGGTAAGGTCTAGAAGGTAGAGAAAAATGGACCCCTATGGCACAAAGAGTTTTTTCCTTCTTGCTCACACCTGGTAAGTGTGTCCTTGACTTTCGGCCCAAACAAGGATGAGCCAACTAAGTGGGCATTAACAAAGGAAGATTTAAAAGGTTTCACAAAGTCACACAGGTGAATCCAGGAATGTCTCCTTAGGGAAATTCTTGAACCTGCCGCTCTACTCGCTCCATCTGCTGCAAAAGAAATGAGCCTCATGGAGGAGTTAACTACAGAGTATAAGATGGAGAGCTGAGAGGAAACCTTGTCTGATACCCCTGCAGCTACTGAACCTTGGACAGTATCTCTTTCAGGAGATTGCTTCATAGCCTAGTAAAGTGCATCAGATAATTTGGTGATCTGAGTGCAAACGTCACTGAAGAGAATGTGTGCTTTTGATATCCGTCCATTGTGTGAGACTCCTTGTTTGGTGGATGGAGAGATGAGGATGTCTCCGAAGGTTCCTTTTTGCTGACTGCTACTACCACCATAGCATCTACTGCAACACACTTGGTAAGGAAATCCTGGTCTGATGATACAATTATAAGCTTGTTTGGCCTCTGAGGAACAGGTTCCACTGTGTCTGGAGACTCCCATGCCTTTCGACTAACTAATTCCAAGGGCTCATCAAAAGGCAGAGACATCCAAGTGGTGGAAGGGTGAGACCCAAAGGCTTTCAGGTACACAAACCCCTCCTCAGAAGGGTTGATGGGCTTGCATATGCCTCTCTGCTTAAGAAATTCTAGGATGTCTGCAAAGGAGACATCCTCAGAGGGTGACCGTGAGGACCCTTCTGACTCATCAAAATCTGTATCAGAAGTGACTGACTCCTCTGGGGAGTCTAAATGTTTCCTCTTGCAAAGTCTCTTATGAGGGACCTCCTCAGAAGGGTGTTCTGGAGAGGTTTTGGAAGAGGGGAGTTCACGCAATGGGGTATCCTGAGACCTAGGGTCTCCACGTGTCTGTGGATGATGTGGCGCTGAGACAGATACTGGTGCTTTAGGGGAAAGAATGTCAGGACCCAAAAGTGGTGCTGTCTGTGGAGACAGCACTCTCCTCATCACCTTGAAAGCCCCCCGTCCCTGATCTGAGGAAACCCCCTACTCCAATGAACCAGAAGGCATCCCCAGGACTAAGAGGCCGATGTAGGAGCCAAGCTCATCCGAGCCGAAGCCCCGAGAGGCAAGTTTGAATCTGACAGCCATCTGATCCGACCCCCCCCCCCCCGACTGGAGAGTGTCAGCTTCTCGACTGCTCGAGTTCAGATGGAACCGAGGATGTCGGAGCAGACGTCAGGCCTGAAGATCCCAAGATAGGTCTTGGCACTGACGGTTCCACTACAATCGGTTAGAGGCATTCCAGCTCCGAGTTCCTGGGTCAACTCAGAGGAGGAATCGGTGTTGAAGGGGTAGTCTTGGCCAGCTCCGAATTCCTCTGGGTTGAAGCTGAAAGAAGTTTGGCCAGCACCAGTGTCCTTAAAAGTCTGCACATCACCCAATCCACATCATCATCTGAAAGACTCCTGGAGGACCAAGAGGAGGGAGCAGGAGATCTGGCTGTTTGTAGTATAGGGGACCTTAGAACAGGAGAAACTGGTTCTAAATCTGGGGACTGGCTCTGTAGTTCAAACTCCATTGGCACTGATGCAGAAGGAGCCGATGAAGGATATTTTCCAGGTCCAGCATTCTTCGGATCTGGGTTTACCACTTTACTAAATTTCTTTGTTGGCTCTGATTGCCCTGAAGAAGGAGATGACCTTTTTCTAGATTTGTTGGACTTTGAGGATGGAGATTTTGCTGACTTTGAAGTGCCCTGACCTTCTTTCAGTGCTTCAGTTAAGGGGGACTTCAGTAAACCTCTTACTATCAATTTATTTTTTCTCTCAAGCATTACTCTTGAGATGAAAGAATGGCAAATGGAACATGACTCATGTAGATGCACTGCTCCCAGGCAGTAGACACAGTGTGAGCATCTGTTAAAGATATCTTTTGGCTACACTTTCCACATTTTTGAAGCCTGAGGGCTTGGTTTCCTTATGTTCCTTAGACATATTCTGAAAGTCACAGTCCACCACAAAAAGACCAGAATAACAACAACAACAAACTTAACAGTCTAGCTAGTCAAAATCACGGATATCACTACAATATATATATATATATATATATATATATATATATATATATATGTATATATATGTTTTTACAACAGGAAGGACAACCTTAACAATCAAAGCAGGAAAGGGGGAGGGGTGGCAGTTCTCTAACTTAAATGAAGCTGCCTAGTGATAATGGAAGGGGAAGAAAGAAAGGTAGCCCTCAAATTCAAATGGGCAGTGGCAGCCTTCTAACTTAAACGAGCTGACATTTTAAAATGGAACAGGAAGAAAATATGAAACAATAATTAACTAACAAGCTTGTATATCATCAAAAACAATAGCAACAGGAAGCTCTCTAACTAAAAATGGGCTTGAAGGATAGAATTTAAGCCAGGATAGAGAAGGGAACAAATGCCTAGCTGTAAAATGATGGCCAGAAGCAAAAAAACACAACTACGAACTCTCTAAAACTAACTGAAATGGTGATAAACAGTGATCACTAAGATTATGAGAAAGATGTAGAAAAATTTTAATAATGAGTAAAAGAGTTTTCCCACTTAGTCAGAGCCAATATGGAAGCACCCGATCTGTTTAGCAGCAAAGGAGATCTGAGGAGACCTACTAGAGTAGGATGGGATAGGGTTTTCAGCCACGAGCTAGTGGAAGACCTGGAGCTTTTGTATATGGCCGAGTTGGAACCGAGGATTGTTTCTGAACCCAACCAGTAAAGAATGAAGGCGAGCTAGAACAACAACACATCACTCATCTACGAATTCCAGCCAATGGATTTGACCAGTCTTCAAGGCTGACTTAAATTTTTTTGACAGTTAGGTGTGCAAGTAATGGTTACAGTTCTTTGAGATCCCCATTCACTAGCATTTTATCCTTATCTTATTTTCTGTTAATGGAGGAGAGTAGACAGTGTTTCAGTGTGTTTATGCAAGATGGCACAAGTCATTTCTTTGTTGTATAAGTTTTGCAACTCATTTGTATTGTCTTTCAGTTAAACACAGAGTATTACTACTATGAGCTGCTAATGAACTTCTTCATTTTGTGTACACATGTAACTTAATAGGATGAAGTGTTACTTTTCAGTTTGTATGTGATAATGGTTTTGGGTTCATTTCCTGGTTTGTTGTACCATTATTGGTACTTTGGTCTTGGTAATTATTGCTCTTTTAGTTGTAGCAGCTGGCAGTTTGTGCAGCGGTTAAGGTTGTGAGCTTTAGTTCCTTTGTAGAGAACATGATTCCCTAAACCTTCATCTGCTCACTGTCTAACCTAAAGCAAGTTACTCAACAAAACATTGCACCTAATCATTCTTGAAAAGGAACAGTGTATCTAGTAGGCCTACCTGGTTAACAAATAGGTATTATCATTATTACCTGTACTGATGTGAGCCGGACGTAAGTATGAACTCCCATTTACCCAGCAGTGTTTGATCTCCTTTACCTAAATATAACAAGGAGTAAAGCAAATACCCATTCAAGAGACCTACATCTAAACCATCACATCTACAATAGTGAATAATGTGACAGATACCTAACCTAACCCAACATATTCCCCATTTGTGGGAGAGCCTGCCCTTACCTATCAAGCAGAGTATATCTCATTCAATCTTTAAAACCAGTCTGGATGATTGGATTATTTAACCAGGGATATGTGCAGAAAGTCTGCTTAATGAAGGGCACTCCTAGTCTCCCACCAGTATTGGGTGATGTGTCTGAACTTCTTGATGGTCTCCATTGGCAACACACTTAGTAAGGACCTATAAATCCATGAACTTATAATCCCATTGTCCTGAGTCTGACTCCTTTAATTTTTGCTTGCAAATGGTGTTATTGAACTCTGAGCAATTTACTGAACCAAAATGTGTCCCATGTCAACTTCTAAAAAGAAATAGTTGTTCTAATGGGATTAGCTAGTTAACAAATGAATAAAATTAAAATAAAATGTAAAAAATGTAATTACTTGCACTCAGAGTATCCATTAGAACTACCCCACCATTGATGGCCAAGCGCTGGGAGAAATGCCTTCTTGCTGATTTAGCAGAGTGTGCAAGCCATCATAAGCAGGAACGTAAGTTACAATTCATGCAACTCCATTGTGAATCATCTAACATCTCTTTCATTGTTGTTATAGTGTATATATTAATGCTCATATGTGGATAGACATATAACACAGAATTCTAACTTCTCTTATTGTGACAGTCAGCCCACTGTTGTCCTCAAATTTATTTATTTATTTACCAGGAAAGTCCAACTTGGAATGAGCCAATTTTCACCAGAGGCCCAGGGAGAAATGCTCCAGATGCATGTCTTTGTAACATGGGAGGAAACTAGAGCACCCAGAGGAAACCCAGACGAACAGAGGGAGGACATGCAGAATCCACACAGAAGGAACCTCAGCTGAGACTCGATCCAGGGAACCTCTTGCTGTGAAGGGACAATGCTAACCGCTACACCAATGAGCCATGCAGGCCTTTAGGCATAGGTAGCATCCTGTCTTTCTCAGCAGAAGAGAACAGTCCTTTGAATTATACATCCTCTCCTTCATACCATCATATGTTACCAATAAGTGAACCAAATCCATTTCCAAAGATGGGTTATTGGCTTGAGGAGAGGTAAGGCATGGAAATTTCTTCTCCTCTTACCACAGGACAATTGTTTAATATAGTAACATGTCATATTTGGATACTAGTTACACCAGGGCTTACTCTTGTCAGACAAGGTTTAGTTATCAGGCGAAGACTGACAGACTACAAGTAAAGCCAGACAGGAGTATATGCCCATACCTGATTTATTGTTATTATTATTACCATGTGTTATGTTTATTTTACTGCACATATATTTTTTTACATTTTTTCATGGTGCTCTATAGCACAGAAAAATAGTCATGATTCTAGCTAAGCTGTTCCTTAAGTAAAATTCAAAGGGATTCACATTTTTTACAGTATCATTTAATATATAGCAGAGAATGATCTGGGAAAATTGTGAAATAAAACTGAATGTCTCCGTACACAGATAACACAGTTATCTCAGCAGCAGAAATTTATTTATGACAACGTCTTAGATATCTTTAAGTTAACAGCATTCATTTTGTATTTTGTACCTTTTTAGCTTTCACATGGGTCATTTAAAACTTCAGAATGTTGAATGATAGTTCTACCAATAACTATGAAGGAAATAAACAGTAATATAGAAATAACAAAGTACCGACGTGCAATGTGGTGTTTGCATTTTCTAAGATATATTTATATGTGTGCTTGTATTTCTAGAAACCATATATCTTTCTGATGCATAGTTATTTCATCATAGCATAACTATCATGTGGTATGCCTGTATATTAACAGGTTACAATGATGTTGTCCTGTGAAAACTCCAAACAAATGATGATTGAGTGAAGCTTTAAACATATCATCTGAGTATTTTATAAAGATTTATGCACGTAAGTTATATTTTTTATCAATGTAGTCATCTTTTCTGCATTTATAGTATTAACAGAGAAGAGCTAGGCAGTTGTGTATCTTCTGACTTCCATTTCTAATGTTTACATAGAAGACAATGTCACAGCCTTTCCTGACTGTGTCTACATTGTTTGCTATCCAGTTTTGTTGGTCACAAACATTCACACACTATAATGACGTGATTTTTTTTGTTGATATTTGTGGAGAAGGGATAAAGTAGAATCTAATGATAAGTTATAAAGTGTTTTAGTTATACTTCTGGTGAAGAAGGGCAGCATATTTTCATATTTATGAGGCATTTATACCATAATATACACACACAAAGGCACATTCTTGTAGCTTGGTGATGGGCTTAGAGTTTTTGTGTGTTGGGGAATGTTACTTTTTTTATTTATATCAGCAATTGTGACAATTATAGCTATGCTGCTTAGTGAAGAAAAGCAAATGGAAGTCTTCTTCCATAGCTGGCAGTGATGTTTTAAAATGTGCAACTTTCTGTTGTAACAGGGATCATTTACTGTGTTGGCTGGAAAAGGTTTTGAGCTTTTTAATGCAAGGGCTTGTAAAGCAATTGTTCTGCAACAATTATGTTTATTACTACCAAAAATAATAAACAAACTGGCCACTATAGGTGGTTTGTCAGAAAATGACAGTCTTTTTCATAGACTGGATCACTGTACACAAGGACAGGGGGGGTGGTCATAAAGGGTTACAACATGAATGTATACATTAATGAAAGAAGGGGTTATTATTTGTGGTGTATTTAAAGGTTTTGCAGTTGGAATGCCTTTGTAATGAATTGTGTTTGATAGAAAAGATTGCCTTTCTTTTTCATACAAACTTGGCAACATGAGAGAGGACTTTCCTAGGGTATAAAAAATTAGAGCTAGTGAAAAGTGAATGAACCTAGAAAAAAATGCACAAATAATATAGGCTGGGGAAAGAAGTGCTAACTACAGCTGTGTAAAAGGACTTGAGACAATCTTCTCGATAAACTCACCAAACTAGGCATCGACCCCTATATCACTAGGTGGGCTGCAAACTGGCTCACAGATAGAACACACAGTGTGAAAGTAGTAGACTCCAAGTCAGACTGCCAACCAAGTTACAGGTGGAGTCCCACAGGGATTGGTCCTGGGTCCTCTCCTGTTCAGAATCTACTACTCAGAAGTCCAGGCCAACACAAAGGGACTCTGGCTGATCAAGTTCACAGACAACTGCAGGCTGGGAGCCATTATTAACTCCCCAAGTGATGCAGACATCCTACAGAAAGGCCTCACTGAGACCAATAACTGGTGTCAAAACCATGGCCTTAAGCTTAATGCCAAAAAATGCATTGTCATGCCCTTTGATAAAAACTCAGTTTCCACTAATTACCACATCAGTGGGAGTCCACTGAAAATTGAAGGCGTTATAAAAGATCTGGGGAAGCAGGTTGACAGCAACCTTTCCTTTGATCACCACATTGCCACTGTGGTCAGAAAGTCCTTCTATGTAGCACATTTCATTAGCAAGGATTTTGCATCCAGAAAGAAAGAGGTCATCGTTTCTCTCTTCTCTTCCATCATTAGACCAATCATCGAGTATAATGCCCCATTTGGCATGTACCTCACTAGACACTTGCAACAGCTGGAGAGGTCACAGAAGTACCTCATAAGAGGATCCTAGGCATTAAACACGTCCTACATGGACAGACTCAAAAGACTCCAGCTATTCTCTGTCTCATATCGCCTACTTAGAGGCAATCTCTGCTTGACTTACAAAGCCATGTCTGACCCAGCTCTGTTAGAAATGCTACATCTAAAGAAATCCTAATCCCTCCACACCACACACTCCAGAGACCTCAAATTCATTACCACAATCAACAGAACATGTTGGAGGGACAGGTTCCTCACCCTGAGACTCCCCATGCTCTGGAATAGACTTCCCATACATGTCAAGCAGAGCACCTCGCTGTCCCTCTTCAAGAGAAATCTTAATGAGTGGATGGGTAATAGAAAGGTCACCCTGGGATCAGTCCAGTGGCTCTACTTAATAGAAGCTCTGGGAACTAACGTCAGGAGGCACAGTGGCAGGGCACTTCTATGGGATAGGCTTGTAAAGGCTCCAGGGCCATTAGCCTAGTACATAACTATGAACCTATGAACCTATGAACTTAAATGTAGGGAAACAGTGAGGGGAAACCCATAAATATGAGGCAGAAATACTGCTAGTGTTTCATTTATTTGTTGATTGTTAAGTGGGCTAATTGACTGATCCACAAAGATTAATTTCAGCCGCTGCCTGGAAGACAAAGGAGCTGTAGTACAAGAAATGACAATAGTGAAAAACAACATAGTTAGAACACATCAAATAAAATGTCCTAGCAATGAATAAGAACACATAAGAACAAAAGTTATGATGTTTTATAACGTCTGGACTCTAAGCTAGTACAATGAGAAATACACCGTATCTTACTGTAAGTTATAATACATGTATGAAAAAGGCATTGTTACAAGACCACAGCAAGTTGTTTTTCCATTATATTGTTAATTAAAGACTATATGGAGTGTCATGGGCAGAATGAGGGAGCCCACTCTCACAAACCCCTAGACAAGACTGCAGATCATTCAGTGGAAGGTGATTAAATTGACAGAGAGTGGTATTTATGTGTAAGGGCTATTGGCTACTGGCTAAGAAATGGCATTTACTACGTACCCAGGGAGTGGCGCACTGCAACTGTGGTCCCACTTCACAAAGGCGGTGCCTCCACCGACCCTGGAAATTACCGGCCCATTAGCTTGACAAGCCTTATCTGCAAAGCCATGGAGAGGATCATAATGGACCTCATAAATAAAGACATAGGGAATTTGCAGACTTTGGATCCATCCCAGTTTGGCTTTGTCAAAGGCAGATCATGCCTTCTAAACTTGGTTGACTTTTTCGAAACAGTCACCAAAGCCATTGATGAGGGAAAGGCAGTCCATACAGCCTACCTCGATCTGGCGAAGGCCTTTGATACAATACCCCACTCGGGTATCATTGAAAAACTCATCAGCTTAAATGTTAACCCATACATCACAAGATGGGTTGCAAACTGGCTGAGTGACAGAACCCACAGGGTCAGAGTTGCTGGCGCCATGTCAGACTCAAAGCCTGTCACAAGTGGTGTACCACAGGGCTCAGTCCTGG